>NC_089743.1:33893697-34008697 GCF_040412425.1 Macrobrachium rosenbergii | reverse complement strand
CAGCAGCAGCAGTAGAAGCAGCAGAAGCAGGCTCAGAAGTAGCAGTAGGAGGAGGAGGTGCCACCCTCAGCGTTGGAGGGGGGAACTCGCTCGCGGGGGGGAAAGGGTTGAAAAACGAGAACCTGACGGCGGCCGTCGAGGTCGAAGTCGACGACGACTGGCTGCTGACGGAGACAGCGGTGGTCCTTTGTTGCGGGGGGAACTCGTTGGCCGGGGGGAAGATCTCTGCCGAAACGACTCTGCTCACCGACGGGGCGCTCTCGTTGTCCTTCTCCGGCGACGCTACCTTGATGGCCAGCAGGTCCTCTTCTATTTCGCGGTTGTCCTCTCTTTTCTCCGCTTCCTTCCTCTTCTCTTCTTTTCTCTCGTCCTTCTCTGTAGAAGCAGTACTTACTTCATCCTCGTCTGAACACTACAGTCCCTCGAAGACTTTTAACGACTCCGTGATCGCTTCATCCTGGAAAATATCGAGGGAAAGAGGAAAGTTACCAAATAATCTGGGCTTTCAATGATATTCTGAGCTTATAGTAAAATTCTGAAAAGAACATCACCAAGGTATCATACTATGCTGCATCAATTTTTACAAGTATGTAAGCTTTCATACAATCTCTTGTATGAAGAAAAATGAAACTAAACACTTTATACATAAGAAAAATTAAGTCACTGTCATTGTTAAATATGTAAATATATAAAATAACAGTTGCCTGCCAAAGACAGCATAGCTAATTATTAAGGGAATAGCTGATATAATCTGACAATATGACTATGATATCACAAATAATTAGTCAGTTAAAAAGGTTCTCAACCATCCAAAAAACCTATAAAAATTTCTCATCATAACCTGTGACCTTAGCTGGTCAAAATACATATACAAGACCATTTAAAAGTTATAAATATAGAATGATTAGTAAAGAATTACCAATACAATTTTCCAAAATTTCAAAGGATATCACAAATATGTAGCCTGCTGTGAAGCTTTTAAAATGTCAAACGAATAACCTTGACCTTTGACTTAAAGCTTTTGGCGACTTTCTGCCAAAGGTCACCTAAGAAAAAATGTTTCCACTTTCATGTAATTTTGCCAACAAACCTCTGACCTTAACCTTTGACAGGTTAATCATCCCATGGTAACTGTCACTAATGATTAGGTGGCATCCATTTATGGGATTACTGGAATAACCTAACCTCAAAAGACCAATCAAAAAGAACTTATCTCCCATTGGGAGGCAGTGCCGTCAGTGCACCTCATGCGGTTCACTGAAGGCGTTACTTAAGCTTCTTTGCAGTGTGCCTTCTATCACCCGTAGCTGCAACCCCTTTCGTTCCTTTTACTGTGCCTCCTTTCATATTCTCTTTCTTCCACCTTACTTCCCTCAACCCTCTCCTAACAATTGATTCATACTGTCAATTTCCGTTTCAGCGCTGAATGACCTCATAGGCCCAAGTGCTTGGCCTTTGGCCTAAATTCTGTATTCAATTCAGCTCAGCAAAGAACTTATCTACACCCACAAATGGATAAAAAACGTATTAGCATGAATGAATGCATTTGTCACGCAATTTCGCATACTCTCAAATGATTTCATCCATTCACAGAGAAAAATTCTCTGTCATATAAATTGGTGAATAGCTCCCCCACCCGCATCCGGGATAAATTTTCGGGAACAGGCCCGTCCTCACGCTATCCAAATACCAGCCGGGACGGATTCGCTCTTCCGAGTGTTTAAATAACGTGAATTGTGACAGCAGGATAAACATGGAACTGAGAGAGAGAGAGAGAGAGAGAGAGAGAGAGAGAGAGAGAGAGAGAGAGAGAGAGAGAGAGATTATACTGTTCTTTTATGAGTCTTCTAAATCTACTGTTTATGCATTTTTACATCTAATGGTAACTGTCTCTTCTCTCTCTTCTTCTCTTCTTTCTTCTCTCTCTCTCTATATATATATATATATATATATATATATATATATATATATATATATCACGGTGTTCACATAGTTAGGAGCAAATCAATAACATTTCCCGTGAGTTTTGAGAGAGAGAGAGAGAGAGAGAGAGAGAGAGAGAGAGAGAGAGAGAGAGAGAGAGAGAGAGAATATGATAAACATTTACTATAAAAAAACCAGTAGGTTAGACTTTTAGAGAGAGAGAGAGAGAGAGAGAGAGAGAGAGAGAGAGAGAGAGAGAGAGAAAAGCAAAGTATATGATAACCAATTCCTATAAAAAAAAAAAACCGGTCGGTTAGACTATCATCCACCGCCCCCCGCCCCCCCCACAACCCAAAAAAATCACTGCCGAGCAGAGCTGACGCAGAACCATTGCCTAACAGCAAGCTAGGCTATGGCACATTATAACAAATGATACCTTATAAAAGTCTCTCTCTCTCTCTCTCTCTCTCTCTCTCTCTCTCTCTCTCTCTCTCCTTCGTCATAGGGAAGCCATTGGAACGACAGTCCGCTTTCGTATTTCGGTTACAACAACAACACGAACTTTTGACGGCGTTTTTCCACAACCTGCTACGACGGACCGCGGTTGTTGGTTCCACAGCAGAGGGGTTGTTTTTCATTTAAGTTTCTTTGGGAAGAGAGAGAGAGAGAGAGAGAGAGAGAGAGAGAGAGAGAGAGAGAGAGAGAGAGAGAGAGAGAGAGGTTGCTATTGTTTTGCAAGTCTTCTTCTAGAACTAGTACTGTTGGTACATTGGTACCTCTAGCGGTGACGTAACTCTCTCTCTCTCTCTCTCTCTCTCTCTCTCTCTCTCTCTCTCTCTCTCTATATATATATATATATATATATATATATATATATATATATATATATATATATATATATATATATCTATATATATACATATGTATATATATATATGTATATGCATAATATATACATATATACTGTACATGTATATGTGCATATACTGAATATGTACACATATATGTGTATATATTATTATTATTATTATTATTATTATTATTATTATTATTATTATTATTATTATTAAATATTCTAAAAAATACCCGGAGAAAACATTACGTACCAGATTATTAAAAATTCAAAATTTTCAGTTTTCTGAAAAGAAAACTATTGTGCCGGCTTTGTCTGTCCGTCCACACTTTATTCTGTCCGCACTTTTTTTCTGTCCGCCCTCAGATCTTAAAAACTACTGAGGCTAGAGGGCTGCAAATTGGTATGTTGATCATCCACACTCCAAGCATCGGACATACCAAATTGCAGCCCTCTAGCCTCAGTAGTTTTTATTTTATTTAAGGTTAACGTCAGCCATAATCGTGCTTCTGGCAACGATATAGGATAGGCCAACACCGGGCCGTGGTTAAAGTTTCATGGGCCGCGGTTCATACAGCATTATACCGAGATCACCGAAAGATGGATCTATTTTCGGTGGCCTTGATTATACGCTGTAGCGACAGTACAGAAAACTCGATTGCGCCGAAGAAATTTCGGCGCATCTGTTACTTGTTTGTTTAACAGCATTCCTATAATTCAAAAATAGTAAAATATGATATAATTTCATCCCCGAGAGGAGGAATAATTATGTTTCCATTCTGATAATTCCACAAGCATAAAAATTATACCTTTCATCTCCAGCAGGGGAATAATAATACTCGCTTTCTGATAATCCCAGAAGAATACAAAATTATATAATTTTATCCGAAACATGGGAATAATTATATTCCCTTTCTGATAATTCCAGAAGCATAAAAAATTATATAATTTCATCCCCAACAGAGAGAATAATCTTATGAATAATCATATTCGCTTTCTAATAATTCCAAACGCATAAAAATTATATAATTCCACCCCCAACAGGTTAATAATTATATTCGCTTTCTGATAATTCCGAAAGCATAAAAAATTATATAATTTCTTCCCCAACATTAATAATTATATTCCCTTTCTGATAATTCCAAAAGCATAAAACATTATACCTTGCATCCCCAACAGGTTAATAATTATATTCGTTTTCTGATAATTCCAAAAGATTAAAAAATTATATAATTTCATCCCCAACAGGAGGAATAATTATATTCACTTTCTGATAATTCCAAAAGCATAAAAAAGTACATAATTTCATCCCAAACAGGTTAATAATTATATTCCCTTTCTGATAATTCCATAAGCATAAAAAATTACATAATTTCATCCCCAACAGGAGAACTAATCAAATTCCCTTTCTGAAACAGAATAGGGACCCAAAATTCCCTTTAATAGACGAAACACAAGAGCAGGTTTGCCACAAAGCTAGACAGCAGAAACCCCACAAATGCCAGGGGTAATTTTTTTTTTTTTGATGGCATTGGTAGCACTGATATCTAGGCGGAGTTTGAGGCTGTTTGAACGAAATATATTAGTACAGTTCTTTGCGGGGAAAGTCTTACCTGTTACGGTCATTTCCAGGGAAGCATAAGCACACATATGTGTATGTTATGTATGTATGTATGTATGTGTGTGTATATATATATATGTCTAATACGAATAAACATGCAAAAATACTCATACACTAATACACACAAATATAAATTCACATTAGCGCAATAAACTCTACAACACAGATTCCCATTTAACATTAATAGCCGACCATTACTACGTCAAATCACATGTGTGTGTGTGTGTGAGAGAGAGAGAGAGAGAGAGAGAGAGAGAGAGAAACCCGCGATTTAATGGAACCGTCCCATATTGTCAAATGATTCAGACGTATGAAGTGTAACACATTAATAGGATTGATGATAGCAATCCATATTTCTCGTTGAACTCGCTACAGCAATCTCGTTAACTGATAAAACCGTGAGCTATTGAATTGAAATTACGGTTTATGAAATAATATATTGTTCGTAATGTCCCCCAATACGCAGTTTTAAAGCTTCGCGAATGGGGCCAAATTCGTTTTAATATGTCGATTGAAGGTATGTGTATGTTATAAAATGAATGATATTAATTTGTAGAGAATATTTTTACGTGTTGAAATAGATTTCCTATAACATTCTGTTATTTATTTCAAATGAACGCCATAATATTCTTTGGAAGTTTGAGTTTCAAGTCGATGGCCCTCTGAATAATAATAATAATAATAATAATAATAATAATAATAATAATAATAATAATAATAATAATAATACGCATTCTCTTGAGGTAGAATATAAAATATAGAATGACTAATAATAATAATAATAATAATAATAATAATAATAATAATAATAATAATAATAATAATAATAATAATAATACGTACTCCCTTGAGAGACTATAAAAGAATATGTCATCTATAGTTATAGAATGACTGACATCTAGTTATCTACAATATTTTGACACGTTGAATTACATATTCTTTTGAATTAGAACACAAAAGAATATGACGAATAAGACTCGTAGAAGAATTGGCTACAGAAATCATTACAATATTTCTATAAACGAACGATATACAGTTATCGAGAATATCTTGCGTACTGAATCGCATATTCTTTAAGGGAAATCTACAAAATAATATAAGAATAGGCCTCATAGAAATGGCTATAAAATTACTGACGATATTTCTATAAACGGAAATATCTAAGTATTAACTTGCATATTCTTTTAAGAAAATACATATGAAATAATCTAAGAATTTGCCTCACAGAACATATAGAATTAGCTATAGAACTTCTGACGATATTTCTATAAATGTGCTTACAGTTCTATGTAATCTTTAGTTATAGATTGCATACACCCTTGAAAAATATTGTACAGTTTAACGCTGAAGACCAGATGCTTTAAAAAAAAAAATAATAAATAAATAAATAAAAAAAAGCGCCGAAGTTTCTTCGGCGCAATCGAGTCTTCGGATTAGCGTATAATCAAGGCCACCGAAAATAGATCTCGGTATAATGCTGTATGAGCCACGGCCTATGAAACTTGAACCACGGCCCGGTGGTGGCTTGGCCTATATCGTTGCCAGATGCACGATTATGGCTAACTTCAACCTTAAATAAAATAAAAACTACAGAGGCTAGAGGGCTGCAATTTGGTATGTTTGATGACTGGAGAGAGGATGATCAACATACCAATTTGCAGCCCTCTAGCCTCAATAGTTTTTAAGATCTGAGGGCGGACAAAAAAAAAGTGCGGACGGACAGACAAAGCCGGCACAAGAGTTCTCTTTTCAGAAAACTGAAAATATGATTAAATAAACAAATGTATAAATAAATGGTTTATCAGTCAGTTTCGTGGTTGTTCAGGCAGCTTCAAACGAAGCCCCAATACACAGTCAATGACCTAGTGGAGACGCAAGGTACTCTCTGTGTACAAACCAGAAAATCCGATTAACTAGATTCTCTATCTAGCCGCGCTGCGCAGCGCTGCGCACGCACACATACACAAACACACAAAAACACACACACACACACACACAAACGCACACAGGCACACTCACACACTCTTGTTATTCCTTAGAGCTGAAATATATTTCTCGGTGAGTTGACGGGATTAAGTAAATGGATGTGAGACGGAAATATTGCTTAGAAATCCCTAATTTGAAACGTGGAAAATCTCTCTCTCTCTCTCTCTCTCTCTCTCTCTCTCTCTCTCTCCTATAGTTAAGGAGCGGTAGGAGCAGCCATTTGAAGAAATAAACCCCAAAAATCGAATTATTATTATTATTATTATTATTATTATTATTGTTATTATTATCATTATTATTATTATTATTATTATTATTATTATTATTATTATTATTATTACAAAATTATAGTTTTTAGAAAGGGAAAATATTAATCAACAAAAGACAGATTAACATAGAAATGCTATAAAGTAACGTTAAAAACTTTGCCAAAATCCAAAATCATTATAAATGCAATCCTGATGTTACTGACATATGACTAAACACTTAACTTTCAAGTTAAATGAAGTATTAAAAGGTTGGGGCATTCGGGCTGTAAGGCTTCTTGTGGGTAGATTAGTGGACCGTGCTTGAGAAGGGAAAGTTGAATTTGCGTTGGAGTTTCTACCGCGAGAAAGTGTCGGGTGAGGCAGCGGGTACGGAATGAAAGTGCATACGTACGCAGATATACATACACCATACACATACATGTTTATACATACAAACATACGTACATGTATATATACATATATATATTTACATACATAAGCTACCGGAATATGTTTGAGACATGTTTGTGACATGTTTACAGTGCAATGTGGACGCACCCTCACTGTCGATGTAATTAGCCGGCAGAAAGGACCTACTAAAATTTCCTGAAGAAGGCCACGCAGGGATTTTACAACAATAGCTATCTAAAGAATGCGCCGAAGTCTCTTCGGCGCAATCGAGTTTTCTGTACAGCCGCTACAGCGTATAATCAAGGCCACCGAAAATAGATCTATCTTTTTGGTGGTCTCTGTATAATGCTGTATGAGCCGCGGCCAATGAAACTTTAACCAAGGCCCGCTGGTGGCCTATCTTATATCGTTGCCAGAAGCACGATTATGGCTAAGTTTAACCTTAAATAGAATAAAAACTACTGAGGCTAGAGGGCTGAAATTTGGTATGTTTGATGATTGGAGGGTGGATGATCAACATACCAAATTGCAGCCCTCTAGCCTCGGTAGTTTTCAAGATCTAAGGGTGGACAGAAAAAGTGTGGACGGACAGACAAAGCCGCCACGATAGTTTTCTTTTCAGAAAACTTAAAATCACCGTTACAAAAGATCCATCCCAACATGATGACAATATGCTGTCAATGACAGTTATAGATTTGAAACACGTGGCGTGATTGTCATCAGGTCTCGCTGCGGGAAGCCATAGCAATAATATGCTCTGGGAATGTGCTTTATAAGTGGATTCCAAAACGGTTATAACGAGAGAGAGGGAGAGAGAGAGAGAGAGAGGATTGTCATTATAATATATATGTATGTATGTATGTATGTATGTATATATATGTATATATATATATGTATATATATATATATATATATATATATATATATATATATATATATATATATATATATATATATATATATATATATATATAGAGAGAGAGAGAGAGAGAGAGAGAGAGAGAGAGAGAGAGAGAGAGAGGGAGAATTGTCATTATTATATATATATATATATATATATATATATATATATATATATATATATATATATAGGGTAAGTCAAAAGTTCCAGGAAAAATTCAATATACTCTTTATTTAAGGAAATTCAAACATCATTTTTCTACATATCTACCATCTAACTCTATACACTTTTCAAGGCGCTGTTTCCACCTCTGCAACCCTTCTTTGTAGAAATTTGGGGCCTTTCTATTATTAAACCATGTTGAAACTGCATGTTTAGCAGCATCCAAAGATTCAAACTGGACTCCTCTTAAGTGTTCCTTGAGTTTTGGGAACAGGAAAAAATCTGAAGGAGCAAGATCAGGACTATAAGGAGGATGTGGAAGAGTTTCCCACCAAAATTTCCGTAGGACTTCTCTTGCAACCCTTGATGAATGTGCTGGAGCGTTATCATGATGGAACAAAATTCTGCGGTGCAACTTTCCTCGACGTTTTTTAGCCAATGCAGTCTTCAGTTTTTGCAAAACACCTTTGTAGTAGTTCCCGGTGATTGTTTTTTGTCCTTCAAGGAAATCAATCAAAATCACTCCTTTGGAGTCCCAAAACACTGTTGCCATAACCTTCAGGGCAGATCTCGCCACTTTGAACTTCACTGGTGCAGCTGAACCTCTTTGGTAACCATTGCTTTGATTGAATTTTACTTTCTGGGTCATATTGATGGATCCAAGTTTCATCTCCAGTAACAATCCGGTCAAAAACTCTGATTCATTTGATTCAATCTTCGTTAAAACTGCAAGAGAAAGTTCAGCTCTTTGATGCAGTTGGTCTTCGCGCAACGCTTTTGGGACCCAACGTGCTGAAAGTTTACTCAAACCAAGATTTTCATTTAAAATTGAAAATGCGGAACCATGGGAGATCCCAGTTTCATTAGCTATCATATCGATAGTAATCCGACGATCTTCATCCACTAGATTCTGCACCAAAGCCACAATTCTTTCATTTTTGCAGTCGATGGTCTTCCCTCTCTTGGGTTGTCTTTGAGGTCCTCCTGACCATCCTTAAATCGCTTTATCCAATCATCAACAACTGATTTAGATGGAGAAGAATCTCCATAAACTTGTTGCAAAGCTTCAATAATTTTTCCTGGTTTCCAATCAAGCTTGGTCAGAACTTGATGTTAGCTCTCATCTCAAAATTTTTATTTTCCATGGGTTCAAGAAGTTACTTTTCTGAAGCAGATGTTAACACCACGGTAGCAAGAGGATGACTGAGGTAACAAGTCTATATGATCACTACATCACAGATAATTGTTTACAAGTATTTGGGTTGTTTCATTCCTGTGTAAATACATCATTCAACAATTTTCCTGGAACCTCTCTGTGTGCAATTCAGGTCTACCTGGAGACCCGGTACCTGAAGACAAATCCATGCGATACGACTTCTTGTCTAGAGACCCTCCGACTCCAGTGGGGTTGTATAGAGTCTGCAATGACATTCGGACACCTGCCAGGTGGGTGGCTATACAAATACCAACAATGTTTCCTTGCTAGGAGAAAATCGATCATCACTTGACTGATATGACCTGACTTGGGCCTCCTCTGTTCAGGCAGTGTACTATATATGCATTGTCTAGTACCAACCTGATGTGAATCTGTCTGGCGGGGGCAAAGATTTCTTTAGCGTTAGGAACACCATGCAAGCTTCTAGGATGTTTATGTGGAACTGGAACCCTGTCGACCACGTTCCTTGGACTTTCCGTGTTGGGAGTATCCCCCCAAACCGCTCAGGAGGCGTCTGTATGTACCACGAGAGCGGAGATATCAATTGGAGAGGCACTGATAATTGACAAGCTTTTGACTGTCGACCAAGGGCAAGTCTTTTCCTCAAGATCTGGGGATCAGAAAGTTTGTCTCTGCTCCGCCTGTTGGCTCGTTCGTGCCAAACCCTGTTTATGTCTTTCAGTTCGGTTTTCAGCAGCAAGTCTGTCACCGAAGCAAACTGAAGAAAGCCAGTATCCTCTCCT
This sequence comes from Macrobrachium rosenbergii, assembly GCF_040412425.1. Classification (NCBI taxonomy): domain Eukaryota; kingdom Metazoa; phylum Arthropoda; class Malacostraca; order Decapoda; family Palaemonidae; genus Macrobrachium; species Macrobrachium rosenbergii. The sequence goes on along the minus strand of NC_089743.1, from coordinate 33,998,633 downwards.
GGGTGGAGAGGCATGCTTGTTTCTGAGGAACTGTCTGGTAGCTTTGGCTATTTCTTTTCTCTTGGCTGGTGGCAAAGACAGTTTGTGAGTGCTGAGGTCCCAATGAATCCTAGCCACTGGAATTGAGCTGCTGGGACAGAACGTGATTTCTTTCTGTTTTTTTGGAAACCGAGGTATTCAAAAAAACTTATGATATTAGTTTGCTCTTTGACACTCTTTGGCACTGGGTGCCCAAATGAGCCCAATCGTTCAGATCACCCAGCCAACATGATCCCCTTGGGACGCAGCTCTTGAACGACTGTCTCTGCCAGTTTGGTAAAAATTCGGGTGCGATGTTGTATATATAATGGCATGACCCTGAAGGAGTAGGCTTGTTTCCTAGTCTGAATCCCAGGTAAGGGGAGAAGTTTTCATAATAGGGACGTGATAATAAGCGTCCTGTAAGATCTATAGAGGTGGTGGCGGCCCCACGAGGAAGTAGGGCCCGTACCTGTGAGATTATAAGCATGTGAATTTGTCGCATTGAATGAATGAATTGAGCGGGACAGGTCCAGAATTACTCTCCGCTTGTCTGAGTCCTTCTTGGAACACTGAACAGACAGCATTGAAATTTCAAGTGTCTGACTTTTTATTGCATTCTTCTGCAGGAGTTCCTTCTGCAAAGTCCTGTAAGTCCTGGGAAGGGGTTGAAGAACCTGATTGGTGGGAGGCCCTTGCCAGCTCCAACCCAGTCCTTTTAGAAACCATGCTGTGGGCCTACGGGCTGAAGGCCCAACAGTCCTGAAGAGGTACAATCTCCCTCCTACCTGGGGTGTCTCATTGATTAGGGGGAAGGTCTGCTACCTTTGGTCCTTGCGGCCTCCCCTTCCTCGTGAAGGGGCCTGGATGGTGCTCTACCTCTGTAGGCAGCTCTAGCCCTGCTACCTCTCACAATCTGTTATAGCCTGGAAATGTCCCCGAGCTTTCAAATGAAGCATTGAAAGCTGGGGACGTCCATTGAGTTAAACACAGACATGTTGACTCGGCTGCACCAAAACAAACTGCTGTTAGGTTGCGCCTTAGATGTGGAAGGCAGCTGCCCGACCTGAGAAACGGAACAGCCTGAAGCACAGTCAGGACTTGAGGTCTCTTAAAGCCCTGGAACCTTCTAAACCTCTTCCCTTTAGATTGAGGCCAGAGGTCTCAGAAAACTTCCTCTTAAAAGGAAGGCTAACGAGAACAAAGACTTTGGTTGGCTCTAGTAGCTTCAGCCATAACAGTATTGACCTCATCCTCCGGAAGAGATTAGGTCCCCAGATAGAACTTTTTATTAGCCTATTAGGTTCATGTCTGATGGTGGTCTCCGTAAAGATGTGTTTCTCCAATTTTGTCTGGCTACAACAAAGTCGTAAAGGTCTGACTGGAAGGAAGCCAGAAAGGACTTCGTAACCACCTGAAACAGGGCTCGTCATGATAGGATAGAGCTGTTACTTCAGACATAGTGACTGCATGCAGGAACGACCTAACCTGCACCTGGTTTCAAATTCTGTTTTGAGCAAAGCTTCTGGAATTCGCAGAAGATGCTCACTGAACAAGCGGAGGCACACTCAGGATCAAGCTTCCCTACTGTAAAGTTGCGGGCTCCCAACCAACACTCTGAGTCTCCGGGAAAAAGAGAGGTGGAATCCGTTTCCCGGAGCCGAGGCATGGGCACCATCCAAACCTGCTTGAAGAGTCAACTCCGCAATTTTAGTAGTGCAAGAGAATTGGAATGGCATCGCCAGTAGAACATCATGAAAGACCCTTTAAATAGAGTTTAGTGTTCTCACTCCCAACTAGTGATAGAGCGCAACAAGTGATTGAGCCTGATCCTTTGGGAAGATAACCATTCTCCTTAGGGACCTTGTCAGACCCCCCAGGCTTCCTCCGTTAGCCTGGCGAAACCTGGATGGGGGAACTAAGTCGGGCGGGAAGAACTCCAGTTCCTCCAAGCGGACGGGTGCCTAAACTTCGATGGTCAAAGGTGTCATTATGCAAAGGGAGCATGTAAAGCCAGGCGCCATGGGTTCCCTTTATCGAAGGAGGTAGTCTGGAGGCATCCGGGACAACATGGGACTGGGCGCTGCTCGGACTGGATGAACCGAAATCAGACTTTCTTGGGCTTCCACCTTCTCCGTCAAAGATTGCATAGACTCTTCGGAAGACTCCAGGCTTGAAGCAATATCATCAAGCTTAGTGTCAACTTTAGAGTCGACCTTCTCCAACAAGCGATTTATGAAGGCCTCAGAATCAAAGTCAGGTAGAGACTTAGCTTTCGAAATTCTGGATCTCGACCCCTATGAGTCCAGCAGCCTTAACTATTGGTGATACCGGTTTGGGAACCGGAGATGACAGAGAGGGAAGCCTTTGATTTAGAAGGTTTTGAAGAATCTTTCTTTTTCTGTGTTTTAACTTTGGGCCTGACAGATTGAGATCTGTCCCCAAGGTTGGCTGGATTCGGGAAAACCTGGAAAGAAGAGGATGAAGAAGAAGGTGACTTAAGAGATGGAACACACACCAACCCCGCCTGTCTCACTTACCACCCTACCTTCAACCTGATGGGCGTCCTTCGACAATCATGGGTTCTGAATGTAAATTAATAGCCGCCACTTCTTCGCTACTTCTCCTGCACAGGCGTCGTCTTGGGAGGATTGTGTATCCAGCACAATCTTTTCGATGATCGCGCAGCTAAGTCCTTTGGTAAGGTGGCGGAAATCTGGGCACCAGGGTAAAAATTACAAATCTCCTCTGAAAGAATATGCGGTTTACCGGCTGCCACATTCCTCCCGAATCCCAGACCCAGGACTTCAAAGACGACAGTGTTGCTGAGCGTATTACAGGTTTAGCCTGGAAGAGAAGGCGGAGTTAATAAAAATCCCCCTTGAAGGAAGAGCTATAAGAGGTAATATAATCGAAAGAGACTACAAATTAGTCGACTCTCGACATACCGATTCATCGGACGCCAGTCCGTAAAGGCGTAACAAATCTACGCACCCTTCAGGGTGCCAAGCGATTCCATCTCCAGCATGAACGCACAGCCAGAGTGAGCGGCACACTTATGACCGAATGATTGATGGAGAATGGCTGAGCACCGGGGTTCTTCACAACGTACCATCTGTAAGTAGGAAGATGGTAAATGAGTACCATAAGAACAGGCGCCAGAATAAGCCCAGCGGCGTTAGGGGGAATGTTAATAACGCAAAAAAAAAATTAATACAAGGCAAAAAAAGAGAGCGAATGTTTTAAAATCATAAATAAGCGAAGCGTATAATGTTCCGCCATAGGAACGTAATGCTCCGCCGCCAGTCACTGATTTCGTTGTATATACATTAATAAACGGAGTCCCCATGGCGGAGAAGGGAGAAAGGATATACCTCTCCAACAACTGCGGTTAAAAAATCACCGTAGTGATAGAACAACGAAAAACAGGCGAGACAAAGCGGAGATGAAAATAATAATAAAAACCCGAATGTTATCATGCATCGCGGGACAATGTTAAACACACGAGCTGCCAACCGGATAGACATTGGAAGCAAGTCCCCAGAGACACCGCCGGATGAAAAAGAGGAGTAGTGACATAAACCTGGCGGAACGACGACTGGTTGAGTGGGCAGCACTCTCCAGACGCTGACTATACCACCCAGGAGGGGAACCGAACAACGATGAGCGGCTAACCCCATACAGGGGAAATGCACAGGTGACGTCACAAATCATATGACGAAAACTGAACTGCATACACGAGAGGGAAAAAGAGCCGTAGCCTACAGCATATTTCCCAAGTCTGGAAGGTATAGGGATGCCAGGAAAAATTAGGACCAATCAGCGTTCAGAGAGAAAGCGAGACTAGGCAAAGCGTCATTATCTCAGCATTCATTCTCACAGTGTATGCGATAATTATCCGGTAGTAACGTATACAGTCTCTGTTACGAATTATAATATATGTATACTATCCGTTTTTTCATTCGGTTGTCATTAATTACTTTTATCGTCTAAATAGCTCTTTATTTCTAACAAAATTAAAGTTTAATTAATGATGAAAACCGAGGAAGTATAACACTTTTATATAATCGTATGATTCATTAAACTGCCCTTCTGAACATGATTCTGATTTGTAAATAAACAATTCATTCATACGGCCTAGAGCTGCTTGTTAAGAGCAGTCTATCGTTCCTCTCTTTTAGCAATGAATGTCAAGGAAAAAGCTATCAAATTTCGAGAAATTTAAGAATCATGCATTCAAACCAGTGACAGTAGGGACATAACTGAAGTAAGGACAGATGTAACAACAAAAAGAACAGGGACAAGGGGAATAGCTAAAAGTGGTATGCAAATTTTAATGCCTTTTCCCCTTATCCTTACCAAGGTACAAGATGGGTCTACCACATAGATATAGAGGAGAGATTGGACAGACAAGATAGAGACTTTTCATTAGTGAAAATCTTTATAACTGTTTTAAACAACCTCAAGTAAACGTGTGTTAGTATTAGTCAACTTCAGTGAAGTACACGCCTGCATTTCGAGCTAATAAAATAAAATAATGAATGTTGTAATAAGCTCTTTATTAAAGCCTATTTGACATTAAATTCATGTACCTAATAAATTAGCATGTGAGGTTACTTTCAGTCCATATTACCACAGTTAAAAGTGACAATTTCCCTACTACTAGTACTAGTTCTACAATGTACATAGTATCATGAGGCCTAGCCCAGGGCCCTGCAGTTGTACGTGTATGTGTTAATAAAGTATTATAATTTTATTTACAAATCATCAGTAAGTTCTCAAACCTCCTTGTACAGTGGACTCAGTTGAATTTGATCTGCTATGACAGGCCTTGAAGGTAGTAGGCTGTTCTTCAATTTTACCATTATCATTTTTGCCCTATACTTCAAAGTTATAATACAGCATTATAGCTTTACTGACTAGCTAGACTACAAATAAACTTTTTCTATATAATCGTAATTCTTAAAAACAATAGTGTGTATAAAGTATTTTTCCAAGAAAGAAAAATAAAAATCAAACAATTCTGAAAAGGCTTCTGTTATGAATAGAGGGCTCAAAGTAAAATATTTATTGAAAAATAAAAGAAAGTTAATACAGAATCCTAATAGAAGGCACATAAATATTGTAGAGAAATATAGCAAAATATTCATTTTAATAAATTACTATAATGCAGTCTTAGACAAAGTCTAAAGCATACTGACCTGTAATTCAACATATTTATTTAAATTGTAGATTTTACTGTAAGTTAGGCTAGCCTGTAAGAATAACTTAGGCTTTCATTGCTTTTGAGCTGTCTTTCATAGTCTGTGGAGGAACAGACAGAGAAAATGGAAAGGAAGTGTTATCCTTTGGAACTTTAGAGAATTGAGTTCTGTCTGTCTCCATCAGACCATGAAGGGGTGGCCTCAAACTGGTATTTATTTATATGAAAGGTTACATCCAGTTCTTATAGGCTAGTTCTAAAACAGTAAAATCTACAATTTGAATAAATACAAGAATTACAGGTCAGTATGTTTTAAATTGATGAAAAACTCTTGAAAAATTATTATGTGAATATTTTGTAATACAATTTTACAGTCTGCTATTGATTCTGTATTAAGGTTTATTTTTGAATAAATTTTTAAATTGTAAACAACTTTCGAATTGTTTGATTTTATTTTTTTTCTGGAAATAATACTTTATCAGTACATTGTTTTAATGAGATTAACTAGAAAAAGTTCATAGTCTATAGTGTAAATACCATGCTCCATTATCCCCATTACAGGGCAAAAATGATAATCCATTTATTCAGACTGACTACCTTCAAGTGTCATGGCAGATCAAATTAACTTGGAAACACTGCATACAAGGAGGTTTGAGAACTTATTGATTTGATTTGTTATTAAAATTATAATACTTAACACTGCTACAACATGTAATGAATAGCCTGGAACAAATGTTACATTGTCAAATCAGTACTAGTAGTATTAGGAAAATTGCCACTCTTAACCGTGGTAAGATGAAAACGAAAGTAACTTTTGAACAGGTCTTATTAGCCCACCTGAATTTCATGTCAAAAGGCTTTATAAAGCCTGCCCAGATTACAACAGCCCATTATTTTATTTTATTAGTTGTGAACATGCAGGCGTATTCACTGAAGCTGACTCCTAACACAGCTATTTGTTTTGTTTAAAGTCTGATGACTTGATTTTCCCTCTATACAACTCTGTATATCTTGTATAGTGTTCATTCTTTCTATAGATGACCACCTAAGAGTGTGTTGGTTAAAATCAAATTAATAAATAGCAACAGCAGATATTTTCAGTAACACTGCCCTTGAATAATTACACGAGTCTATACAGAACCCAACACCAAAAAGCATAAGAAGCTAGGTCATATTACCTCACACGCAACAAATGAATGTATACCAACAGAATTACCAACCCAAACTACTGTACAACTCATAGCTAATCCATAATCAAGACAATTTCAAGGAATGAAGCTGTTTATTTGCCAAATCAGAATCATGTGTCAGAAGTGCATCTTACGTGAATCACTGTTCAAGGCATTATATAAGGCTCTTTGACATCCCTTGGCCTCTAGTTGCAACCCCGTTCATTGAATTTACTGTTAGAATTAATATTCTCTTTCTTTCATCTTAATGACAACCCTGAAAAAAACTAATAATTGTTTCATAGTATAATTTATAAATAGTTTCCCCGTTACACCAGGCACCAAACCTAATTATCTGTTTCCCTTTTGGCACTGATTGACCTCATAGATCCCAGTGCTTGGCCTTTGGCCTAAATTCTGTATTCCATTCCAGGGAAAAGGGTAGGAATGCTGGGACAAATTATTCAGACACTGGAGAAAAAGATGATTTTTTTAGAGAGCTAACCTGATCTGGTATTACTGGAAGCCTCACCTGCCTAATGTAGTAATGGAGATAGGGGAGCAACACTTCAGAAAAGTATGCCTGAAGATCATAGAATGACTGAGGCAGAAAATAACAATTCCTCACGGAACAGATCATTGAACAACTAGAAAATCCTGCAAACAAGGCTGAGGAAAACACGCCAGACCTGTAAAGAGCTGTTGCATCTTATCATGGATGTATGGTGTGCATGCTCTGTCAGTTGCTTTTAACTCTTCTCAACACAATATATAAGAAAACACATGTATGAGGAATGGCATTATCACAATGAAGGCTCATTATGATTGATGAATTTGCGTGAAAGTATTTTGTTACAAATACATAATTTCTTCTTTTGTTAACTCTTTTAGTCTTTCAAATTGTGTGTTAAAGGTTAAAAAGTAATGGAGGATTCACAAAAAAGCTAACATTAAAAATAAAAAGTTCGCACCAAGTCAATGAAATTTGATAAACTCTTCATTAAATGAGTCAACAAAAGAGAGAATTTGTAACAAGGTTGTTCGACTTATCATACAGATGGAAATTCTGTTGACATGAACAAGATCAAGTGATTATTTTATGAATAAATTTAGTTTTTCAACAAACATTTTTTTCTAAAGAAAATTGAAAGTGCTCAGCAATGAAGACTTGTGAATTAGTCAAATACATTACTAATCAAGTGGTACTTTGGTAAGTAATTTATTCTAGGCTTTAACAGTTTTAAACTGATGTCTGGTGGTTGATGTTATGGTCATTATTTTCTTTAATGTATTTTTTTACCCTTTGTATTACTGAAACTGTGAATATTTTTGGTCTTCCAGGCTGGTGTAATTGTATCCCGAAGTCCTGCACAGATGGGTAACTTATTACGTGAAGAGATGAAGCGCCTAAATCTGGCTGCTTAGGCTTTACTACTTAGCAGTTGAAGAGGGATCATACAGTAAAGAAATGGAATTACCTGCTTTAACAATAAAATATTGTCCCTTAAGCTTCACGGTTCTTTGGCGTCATGGGTTATACAAAATCTGTCACCATCCTGAATAAGTGACTAAAAATGCAGGGGATCTACACTTCATTGTTGCAATTTTAGTGTTATAAGGCACATTGCTTTTATTCAGTGTTACTGCCTCCAAAAAGGTTCCAATTTTGAGATCTTTGAAAACAGATAGCTCCATTTGGCACGAAAACAGATTGTTGGGTATTATTTCTTGTTTGCCGATTGAACTCACAAGGAATTGACATGGGCATACATATTATCTTGTGGATATGCTGGCATTTAACATTTTTTCATCAATTTTTAACTCATGCACCAATGCTTCTCACAGGAACTTAAAAACTTTTTTAATGAAATCTTAACAGTATTTAATTATTCTATGTATCCTACTGATGTTTATTTTCTTATGATTCTTTCAATCATTTTAGATAAATGTATGTCCCGTGTTATTTGGAGCTTTTCAAACTATATTTTTGACAGTTTTGTATTGTTTGGGGCTTCTGTGAACAGTGGCTAGCCTTTGGGAGTTTATCAAGAAAAATTCCATTTGTTGCTTACCTGTTCTATGAATTTTGTAAATAGATTTAAAGTTTTTATTGTCATCACGTGTACAGTTATCTAAAAATACATGGTACATGTTATATGAAAGGCTATTTGTCAAGACCAAATTTTTGTTTTGAGCAAGTTATCCATGTGCATATAACCACACCACTAAACATAGTTAATGGTGAAAATGATTGAACTGACGTGCAAGAGGTTTGAGCAATAATGAAACCAAAAATACTTTACACACACTAATTAAAAATTCATGTCTTAAAAATCTCTTGGCCTCACATAAGCAGGTTTGAATTTTTCTCACTAATGACTTGCATGTGGATCAGCCATCAAATTCTCAGCCACTGTTAGCTCTTGAGCAGCTACAAGGGCGGAGCCACACATCGTTTCAGTTTTGAATTTTTTTTCAATTTAGGAACTGAAGCTTGCTCCGTAATTAAACAAGCACGGTTTATTTCCAACGAAAACATTGTGAAACTAAAAAATATACAGCATACAAAAGAACTGTTATTTATGTATATGCTTGTGTATCATCCGATCTTGTGTATCGTGATCATTAAAATTGTATCCAAAAACATGATTTCATCATATACATCATGTATAGTACAAGATGTATTTCCAGTAGTTTACACTAAGCTAGGCTGTCTATGCCTGTCTCAGTTTTGGTGATACCTTGATAATGCATATTATCTCTGAGCATTTAATTAATAAATAGGCCTAGAAGCAAAAGTTCATTGGTTAAATGCAAATCTTACATTAAAACAAGCTTACCAACCTTGTGACTTGTCTAAGAATTCATTATTTCTTTTAAATAACAACCACTTACTACTGCGTGCAAGACACTGGCATAAACAACAGCAAGTATTGGACTGACATAAACAATTGAATCAAGAAACAGCTTTTGCCGATGTCATGCCATAACTAATGCACATTTATTAAGGGTCGATACAGTTGTCGACTTGTAAAAAATTTGCGAATTTTCAATGGTTACTTCAATAAATAAAAATACAATAAATATTTATTCAGTCTTCATACAATGTAAAGGAGTGTTATGAAAATATGCCACTATATTTATTTTATAGTTGTAGTTGTGGCTGAAGAAACGAATGTGCAGGCCATAAAACGTTTTGGAAGAGGCAAAAGAAACCTCTGGTACTGGTGAAATCACACCTTTACTAAATGTAGTTTACTGCATTTACAAAATAAAGCTGCATTACTTACTGGGAGGGCTTACCCCTCGGTCATAAGATGGCTGCCTCTGTGCAAACAGTGCAAATGGCTGCCCACATAGCATAATCCTCTCATTGTATCCCCCTGTATACTTTCCTTCTGCTGCCAAAATGCCTCGTCATTATAAGTAGCTGAGAGAGGGAGAGCTGCTGCAAGGATTAGAAGGAACTTACCTGGGACAGCGACCATATTGGGCCCTAAGGCAGTCCAGCCTCACTTCAGCCGTGAGAGCCCGAATTCATCCCGACTCATATGACTCCTTTGGTAAGCCTAAGTTGAACTATAGTATTTTGGTGGCCTGTTATTCCTCCTACTGAAGTATTTCTTGACTTGTTAACGAAACCCTCCAAGTAAATCCCATGATTCACCACGTGTACTTCTCTCTCCATTCGTCTCTGTAATCCCCCTTTTTTCCTAGCTGACCCTTTTCTAAGCCACTGCCACCCAACGTTTGCATGCTTAGTTAATTTCCAGGTTAATGCCAGATGCCATCAATTCCTTGCATAAACAAAATTCTTGTTTTTATTTTTACCGGTTTCCAGCTGGCACCAAAAAATTTATCCTAATGATACGACCGCAGGCTTGTTAGCAACGAAAAATACAATTTAAATTTGTTATTTTGCTTGGCTGTGCCGTCCTTTGTCTGCCCGAGTGGTTAGAGCAATCTCTAAGCATTCGAGCATGATATTCCAGTGAGTTAGGATAGCTCAATGGTATACTGTATAGTTAGGAACTTAATGCATGCTATTCCTAAAGTAAATTCAGCACCTCTCTCTTTCAGAGAGATGCCTTTATAGTGTGTGACTTACGACAACTCTCAGCTCACTTTCATTCATCGCCTGGACCCATCCATGTGCGACGGGACAAAGGAATTTCACCTTTTACAGCAATGTTAAATAATTACATAAGTTTTCAAGCTTGTATGTGTAAATTAAATAACATTTAATATTTAAAGTAATAGTTTCTCTCTCTTTTACTGAGATGAGATCATTTTTTTGGTACATGCATACAGGTAAGTTTGGTTTGTATGATAAATTTTTCACCTAATAACAAGTACTAATTTTCAAATATTAATAAGATTAAATAATAATAATAATATCAATGTAATTACAAAATTTGTATTATTTCAAACAAACTAATTCTTCCCCTATCTTTTGTAAGAAACTTGAAGACAAAAGCTGTCAGACATGTCATTTAACCCTTAAACGCTGAGCCTCTATTTACAAAAGTGTCTGCCGTATGCCGGCGGCGTTCGGGAGTTAGCGCCGAAGCGGAAAAAAAGTTTATTTCAAAAAATCACAGCACGCTTAGTTTTTAACATTAAGAGTTCATTTTTGGCTCCTTTTTTTGTCATTGCCTTAAGTTTAGTATGCAACCATCAGAATGGAAAAAATATCATTATCATATATAAATATTGAAATATATGTGCAAAAAAAAATTTCATATATTGTATACAAATTGCAATATGAGCAAAACAGTTAAAGCTAATGAGTTATTTTTTTTCTTTGTATTGTACACTAAATTGCGATGATTTTGGTATATAACAAATTGTAAAACTATCAAAGCAACACAGAAAATATTATCACAAAATGATGCATGAATTCGTAATGCGCGGACGTAAAAAAAGTTTTTTCAAAAATTCACCATAAATCGAAATATTGTGCTAGAGACTTCCCGTTTGTTGCAAAATGAAGGTAATTGATTGAATATTACTAGACTGTAAGTGTTTCAGCTTAAAATTGCAGTTTACGACCATTTCGGTTGAGTTAAAGTTGACCGAAGGTCGAATTTTTTCTATTTATCGTGATTTATATGAAAATATTTCCAAACTGATAAAATCTACAACCATGAGTTATTTTTTGTTGTATTCTACATGAAATTGCGCACATTTTCATATATAAAACTTTATGTAACGACTAATATAAAATGGTGCAAACATTACGACAAAGTGACGAAAGAATTTCTGAGATGTTCGGCCGAGTTACCGCACAGACGTAAGGAAAAAGTTTTTTTCAAAAATTCACCATAAATCGAAATATTGTGCTAGAGACTTCCAATTTGTTGCAAAATGAAGGTAAACGATTGAATATTACTAGAATGTAAGAGTTTTAGCTTACAATTGTGTTTTTTGACCATGTCAGTCGAGTCAAAGTTGACCAAAGGTTGAAATTTTGGCACGTGATTTATATGAAAATATTTCAAAACTGATAAAAGCTACAACCATGGGTTATTTTTTGTTGTATTCTACATGAAATTGCGCACATTTTCATATATAAAACTTTACGTAACGACTAATATAAAACGGTGCAAACATTACGACAAAGTGACAAAAGAATTTCTGAGTTGTTCGGTAGAGTTACACGCGCGGACGTAATGAAAATGTTTTTTCAAAAATTCACCATAAATCGAAATATTGTGCTAGAGACTTCCAATTTGTTGCAAAATGAAGGTAAATGATTGAATATTACTAGAATGTAAGTTTTAGCTTACAATTACATTTTTTGACCATGTCGGTCGAGTCAAAGTTGACCAAAGGTTGAAATTTTTGCACCGTGATTTATATGAAAATATTTCAAAACTGATAAAAGCTACAAGCATGAGTTATGTTTAGTTGTATTCTACATGAAAATGCGCACATTTTCATATATAAAACTTTATGTAACGACTAATATAAAACGGTGCAAACATTACGACAAAGTGATGAAAGAATTTCAGAGATGTTTGGCCAAGTTACCGCGCGCGGACGTAAGGAAAAAGTTTTTTTCAAAAATTCACCATAAATCGAAATATTGTGCTAGAAACTTCCAATTTGTTGCAAAATGAAGGTAAGTGATTGAATATTACTAGAATGTACGAGTTTTAGCTTACAATTGCGTTTTTCGACCATTTCAGTCAAGTCAAAGTTGACCGAAGGTTGAAATTTTGGCACTTATCGTGATTTATATGAAAATATTTCCAAACTGATACAAGCTAAAACCATGGGTTGTTTTTGTTTTATTTTACATGAAATTGCACACATTTTCATATATAAAACTTTATGTAACCACTAATATAAAACGGTGCAAAAATTACGAAAAAATGACAAAAGAATTTCTGAAATTTTCGGCCGAGTTACCGCACGGACGTAAGGAAAAAGTATTTTTTAAAAATTCACCATAAATCGAAATATTGTGCTAGAGACTAACAATTTGTTGCAAAATGAAGGTAAATGATTAAATGATTGAATATTACTAGAATGTAAAAGTTTTAGTTTACACTTGCGTTTTTTTACCATGTCGATCGAGTCAAAGTTGACTGAAGGTTGAAATTTTTTGTAGTCGACGTACGGTACGTCCACTCGTCACCTGACAGACAATTTTAGTCGACTTACGACACATCCAGTTGGCGTTTAAGGGTTAACATGACAAGGAGGGGGATTGTTGCTGATTAGGGGTCAAACATTTTTTACTGTCTCTCTCTCTCTCTCTCTGTGTCCGCAAAACATTTTTTGCTAACTCACTCTCTCTCTCTCTGTGTCCGTGATAATTCATAAAAAATTTTACTCTCGTAAGTAAGGACGACTGTTATCTCTCTTTCTCTCTCTCGTTCGTAGTTAGGGCAACCTACATATTACTGTTTCTCTGTATGTCTTTACCTGTACAGTAGATAATTTTAAACTGATCTAATTTTACCTTACAGTCTACAAACTGTAAATGTACCTTTCTAAAACATGAGACATAGAACATTTCAGAACAAAGGGAGAGACAGAATAAAGAAATTTTTAAAAACGAGGTTGAGAAGACCCCTAAAAATAGATTGTTGGAATGGGGGGGGAGAGAAACAGGATGCTACTGTTCACACTCTCCTAATTGCTTGCGTTAACCATTTATTTTTTTTTTTTTTTAAGGATAATGTATTAAGCTAACTTTTAAATGAAATTACAGTAACTTTAATACTTAGTTTAATACTGAATTTCCATCTTTAGATATCTAATGTAAGAATAACTTTCTCTCTCTCTCATGTTATTCTGTCTCCGTTAACTCATAAATAATTTAACTTGATATTTCAAGTAAGGACAATCTCCCTCTCTCTCTCTCGTGTGTTACTCTGTTTCCGTAATAATTTATAAATAATTTCACTCAAGTAAGGACAACCCTTCTCTCTGTCTCTTTCATAGTTAGTGCTCACACATTTTTACAACTTATTAGTTCTTTGTATGTCTTTACCTATACAGTAGATAGTTTAAATTGATCTAATTTTACCTGTACCGTCTACAAGTGTAAATGTGCTAGTGTGGTAAATACGTTCTAAAACAGAGACATAACTTAAGAGTTGTATTAGTCAAAATAAAGTACACTGTTTGTTCATGAAAATGCATTAGTGGACAGAGAAAGAGATGTAGAATGAAGTTATTAAAAAGAGGTTGAGACTTCTAAAAATAGGTCGGTCGGAAGGGGAGAGACAGAAATTCTCTTCCAACTCTATTTTTATGTCAACCATTTATTTCTTTTTTTAAGGGTAATGTATTAAGCTAACTTTTAAATGAAATCACAGTAACTTTAATTCCATTCAGAAGTTAACTTTATAATTTGGGGGCATGATGAGGGTCATATTTAGTGTTTAAACTTTACAAATAAGCATTTATTAGCATTTTTAGAGACCATACCAAACTTACGCAAAAATTCACCTTGTGGAAGGGGTTCTGGAACCTAACCTCACGTAAGTTTGGGGTATAACTGTAGATATCTGTCAGTTACAACCTAACCTGGGTTGGTAGTCTCTCTCTCTGATGTTCAGATGTAAAGAAACAAAAGAAAAGCAGCAGATTGTTAGTTTTTTGCTGAAAATGAAAGCCATAAAAGTTTTGAAGTGCTAGAAAACATTGAAAGGTGCTATGGTTTAACCTCCCAACGTAACAAGCATTCCTGGGGAGATGCTTATGGAGCAGGCCAAAATTTTCATAAGGAACTAAACCTAACAAATGACAGTGATTATTTTCATAAGCTTTGTTCCTTTATTCTACTTTTGTTAACACCGCATATTTAAGTGGAATGAGCTGGCAAGGCTTTGTTTACAAACAGGGTTGCTTACGGGTGATTTCTGTAGTCCGGCAGTCACCTGGTCCCAAGGGTGCTGGTTTTAAGAGGTCTGACTGTACTATCATATTGTTTAAATACTTTGTATTTCTAATTCACCAGTTAAGCTGCTGAAGCTCAGCACTATATGAATGTATTCTCTTCTGGAGAAGGCTTCAAATAATTTTATAATATACAGTATACACTGTGATGTGACATGTAAATATCCATTTAATTACAATGAACTACCTACAAATTATGCTAGGGGTAGGTGGTTGAATTGAATTGAATTAATATCAATCAAGCACCAGGCCTTGAAGGCCACATGGTGCTACGTTATGCTGATTATAGATACAGTATGATCAGAATTATTGGTTGTTAGGTTATATTAGATGAAGAATAGTTGTTTGTTGAAGAAAGCAGATTACACATTCTATGGAGAAGTGTTCTGTTCGGTGATAATATCATGAAGGCAAAGTGGACGGAGAAGAGAGGTAAGGCTGGTAAAGGCTCTGTTGTGTGCGACTGTGTACAGTACTGGGGGCAGGAAAGGATTACATGGGATGTGGAAAGAGGGATACAAGAAGTTGGGCACTAGTTTGGAGGGGATCCATTCATCAGGTGGACGTGTGTGAGGTTTGAATGGCCAATTTGTAGTCGGGGCAAGAGCTGTTTCCCATCGTCTATTCTCGTGACATGGGTTTAACCACAGTAGTATGGTAGGTTTAACTGTGCAGAGCTTGTTATTTGAGATACTGGACCAGAAAGACTGCCACTGATTTAGTAGGTAGTTACAGGAGAATGGGAAGTAATCTGAATATGAGATGGTTTTGAAATGTGGGCATCCTGACAAAGCCACAGAGTGGGCCAAAGAGTCCACTTGCTCATTGCCTAGGATGCCCACATGACTTGGGGTCCAGCAGAAGCAGGCTAGTTTCTTCTGGATTGAAAATACAAAAGTGGCGTATAGTTCTGCTGCAAGTATGCTTGCCACAGGTGGTAATAGTAGTTGGAAATGTTTGGTGGGGAAGAGGACAACAGCCTCAGTTCTTGTAGGGGACCTGGAGCCATCTGTGTAAATCAGAGTGCAAGCATCATGTGTCCAAATATGCTCTAGGAAATGAGAATGTAGAATAGGAGAAGGAGTACTAAGTTTTGATAGGCTGTGAGTATAGATGGACAGACTGAGGGAGTGGGGATTAGCCAAGGTGAGAAAATGTGGGTATAGAAAGGGAGGATTTCCAACTGTGGTGATGGAGAGAGAGAGAGAGAGAGAGAGAGAGAGAGAGAGAGAGAGAGAGAGAGAGAGAGAGAGAGAGAGAGAGAGAGAGAGTTTTTCATACAGATAGAAAAGGGTGGGGTCATTTGGGATTGTTAGTGAATTTGGAGAGGAGGGTTCTGGTATAGTTAGTTTCAGGATAGAGAATTGGTGGAATCTGGCTTACTACAGTGCATCACTGACTTACGGCAGATTTGACCTTAGTGGTGCCTTTTCAGTGCTGTTAACGGCGTTTTACAGCGCTGTAACTTGAGACGCATCTACTTACAGCACCACTGATGGCGCTAATGGCAAGAATAGGCATCAAGTTAACAGTACTGTAACTTGATGCAGCATAAAGTTTTCGCACCAAAAGTACAGATAGCGGCAAAAACCAACTTACGGCGTGGCGCTGAAACGGATCCCCAGCCGCAAGTCGGTGACACACTGTATCTAAGCTAAGAGAGAGGAGGGCATGTTGGTGGGTGAGCAATGTTAGTCCTGATTCAGCTTAGAGGCTTTCTACTGGTAATGAACAGAAGGCCCCAAAGGCCAATCTTATTCCTAAGTAGTGCTCTAGAAGGCTGAGAAGAGAAGGGGAAGCTGATGAGTACACATGGCATCTCTAATCCAGGACAGATAGAATGAGGACTACATGTTGATGCAAAAGTGTTTTACAGTCAGTGCCACAGGTAACATGTGATAAAGTCTGAAGGATGCAAAGAATTTACCACGAGTATGGTATTGTATGGGTGAATTGTAAAGCAAAAGTGGCGATGGAGATACTGTTTGGGAGCAAGAGAAAAGAATAGAAAAAGTTTTATTAGTGGGAAGAGGAATCCATGTTTAGTAGCCCATGAAGAGGCAGCTAGAATGACAGACTGTATAAGTGAGTGGAGCTTAGGGATTGAGGAATCAGAAGCATAAATTGCGAGATAATCGACATAAAGGGAAGACCTAATTCCCGCTGGCCCAGATGCTATAATACTATTGATTGGTATAAGAAATAGGGTAGTGCTAAGAACGCAGCCTTGGGGAACTCTTTCATATTGAGTGAAGGGTAAAGAAAAGGAAGAGTTAATGCGTACAAGGAAGGTTTGGTTGTTAAGAAAAGATTGGATGAAAACTTCCATATTACTTTTTATATCAAATTGAAGTAGTTGGTGTGAGATGCGGTATTTCCAGTTGGTATCGTAAGCTTTTTCCAAGTCGAAGAAAACTGCAAGGTCTAATTGTTTAGAAGCAAAGGCTGTTTGGATGTAGGATTCTGTGTGCAAGAGGGTTTGCTGTGCTCTTACTTCATCTGTAGCCAAATTGAAATGAAGAAAGAAGTTGTTTTGACTCTAAATGCCACATTAGGCGAAAATTTATCATTCTTTCTAGTAATTTACATAAGCAGCTGATTAAGGAAATAAGTCGATAGTTTTGGGGTGCATTTCCCGATTTATTTGGTTTAAAAAGGGGAGGATGAGGGTTTCGTGCCACTGCTGAGGAAATTCGCCTTTTGTCCATATTCTGTTCAATAATGCTAGGAGAAAGGTTATGAAATTTGACAAAAGGTGTCGGAGCATTTGGTTGTGGATACTGTTAGGGCCTTCACGTGTTCTGACAAGATCTGAGTGCCGAGATGAGTTCTGCGATGGAAATTGGAATATTGTATGATTCCATGGAAGATAATGTAAAGTTGATTGGGTTCATTTCTGTTTTGAGCTTTATGTTTGTGAATTGGGAGGGGAGATGTTCTCCTGTACTAATGTGACTAAAATATTGGCCTAGTGTGTTGGCTATTTCTGTTATGTCAGCAATAACATTATGTTTAGTACTGGGGCTTCGTGAGGTGGGTGTTTTCCTGATATTTTATGTATACATCTCCAGAAAGCTGAAATAGGGGAGGAAGAAGTTAATGAGGAGATATAGCATTTCCAACTTGTGATTTGTGAAGCCTATATTGTGCGTTTCAATAAGGCTGTGGCTCTTTTGAAAATTATAAAGGCAGTGAGGTGTCCAGGAGGGTTTCTTTTTCTTTTGAAACTACACCAAGCAGTGCGTTTTATGCGTAGAGTTCTAGTGCAGTCTTTGTTCCACCAGGGTATGCACTTTGATGTGAAAGGTTGGGTGGTCTGTGGGATGACTGTGAATGCAGCTCTTAAAACAGTGATGGTGAAATATGTAAGCATGTCAAGGGTTGATGGAAAGGATGTAGGAGGAAGAGAAAGGTCTGAAAGCATGGAAGAGTGCCAGTGTGGGGGATTAGGAAATGGGACATAAGAAGTAGGTGCAAGAATGGTAGGGAAGTGGTCGCTAGTTATGAAGTGGTCTAATACTAACCAATAAAAGTCTAGTTGGAGAGCATAGTGATAGATTTAGACAAGAAAAGGAGTGTTTTTTTTTGCATCAAAATGATCTGGTGTTCTGGGTCTAAAATAGAAAGGTTATTAGATATTAAAAACTGTTCAAGGGCGCGTCCACAGGAATTGATAACCGAGTTGTTCCATAATATGTGGTGGCAACTGAAGTCACCCATCAAAAGTAAGGGGGATGGTAATTGGGAAAGGAGATCTTGAAAGGCAGTGAAACCAGTAGGGTAGGAGGGAGACAGGTAGACTGACACTACGGCAATCCATTGTTGTAGGAAGACTCGTATAATAGTACAAAGAAAGGTTGTTGTATGCTTACAGGTAAGTATGGTATTTTGTTACGAATTAAAATAGAGTAGCGAAATGTAGTGAGGAGAATAATGGAAATGGTAATTGGAAATAGGTTTCAGTGGTTAGGTAAGGAAAGTTTCTTGGAGGCATATTACTTTAGGTTCGTACTGCGTGAGGATACATCTGAAATCGTGTCTGTGGGATCAGAATCTCGAATGTTCCTGTGGAGTACTGACATTAAAAGGAATGAGAGGAATGAGTTCGTATGGTTGAGGTGGGGTTGGACTGTCTTCAGTTTGAGGTAGGGATGGGTGTCATGAATAACGGGCGAGTCATCTGTAGAAGGAAAGTCTAAAGGTAAGGAGGGATAGGAAGAGAAAGACTCATCGGTACAACCAAGTGGTGGAGCAAGGTCAAGGATACTTATTCTCTGTACAGAGGTCTGAGTGAAAGGTTGGGTAAGAGAGGGGACAGATAGGGGGAAAGGTGAGGCAGGTGGAGATTCTGTGGATGTTGGCAGGGGGGTGGAGGAAGGATAGCAGGAGGGTTGTGGACCTCAGCAGTGGTATGATGGACAGTAGTGTATTTTGTGTAGGAGGAGGTGGGGAATGAAGTTGGGTTTGGGAATGTGATAAAGGGTTGTTTTAAGTAATCCTCATTGTCCTTTATGGTTTCCGGAGGAGACTTCGCTGTTAGGGTTTTCTTGGGTGGAGGGCAAACAGCAAGTGACTGGGAAAACTTGCAAGGGGAGATTTTGTTATTGGTATTTGGAGTTGTTCCAAATTGGCATTTACTTCTTAGTGTGTGGGCTGTGTTAAGGAGAGGAATTTACACCTCAACAGGGTTTGACAATGATACACTTGAGATAAGAAGAGGGAAAGAGGTGGTGGATGATGGTGCTTTAGAGGTATGCAGCAGTTTGGGCAAAGAAAGGGATGAGGGTAAGAAAGTATTAGTGGTTGGTGGGTTGGTAAATTAAAAAGGAGGAGGGGAGGGAGGGGTTGGTTGTGGCGTGATACTGGCAGTGGTTTTGCTTGTTTCCTTTGTTGTTGTCACGATCTGGGCCACGTTAACTGGTAAACCCAAGAGGGTGAGCCTCCCATCTAGCTTCTTCCAGGGTCAATCCATGCTTGAAGTGGAGGGCAGCCACCTCTGTTTCAAACTTGTAGACAAGGCAACCACAGTAAAAAACATCATGTTTGGAGGCACAATTGGCGCAAATGTGCTCTTGTGAGTGGCAATTTGCTCGATCATGGTCAGGTGAGCTGCAAACGGGGCAGCGAGCTTGCGATCTATGAAATTTGGCTGGGTGGCCAAAGCGCCAGCACTTTTGGCAGGGGGGGGGGGTATTTTTGGACTTTGTAATGTTGACCTCCTTGAATGTGATCTTGCAAAGTTTTTTTTTTTATATTTCCTTTTGCTCTTGCCCCCAAGAATGTAGCATGTAACATGGAGAACTTCATGGCGGTCACTTAGGAGTTCTTTGAGATCCATTGAGCAGTCACTCCAGCTGACAATGTCAACCATGCACTGCTCAGAGGGCATCACCGCTATTCCAGTGCAACGGCTGAGGTGAGGATGTGGCGTGGAAGGGAAGGCGTTACCTTGTAGGTCTTTGAGGGTGGACATTGCTTGAGCCTGAGCCTCTGTGTTCACCATATGATGTGAGCAGTCGCTATTTGTCAGGAATTTCACCATTCCTACCTGCCTCTTCAGGCACTTTTGAAAGTGGAGTGTATTGTTCACGTAAGGAGCGGTCGGGGGGTGGGGGGGGGAATGATGATGATGATGATGAAGTACTTGTCCCACTTAAGGGGTCCAAAGAGGGTTGACATAAGGGCTGGGTGGCCACTGGAGGACATTGTAACGTGGGTAGGAGAGGGTGGCTTTGAAGCCTTAAGAGAACTTTTTTGAGGAAGAGGTGCCGTAGTGGTCCAATACTTCATGGTAGAATGCTGTGGTTCATATGGTTATAGAGTAGTCATCAAATATGAACTGGTGGAAAAGGAGTGTGGGGCATCATGTGCCAAGATACAGATGACATGGTACTGTAAAAGAGGATAGGGATAAGGAGATTTCTGGGGTTAGTAATCTGGCTCATGGTCCCTGAACTAGGCTAAGTAAGAAAAGCCCAAAAAATCTGGGGACTGATTATGAGCAGGGTCAGTTCTCAACCCCTTAGAATTTGTTTGATTTTTAGAATAGTCCGCATCTGTACCACAAGTTGTAGGGAGGTTTGAATGTTCCCCATATAACAATTGTTATAAATTTCATTCAGGATGAGGTCCCTCTCACCAAGGAGGCCCAACTAGGGGAGGAGCAATGCTGTTACCCACAGTGGTAACTGCGCTGGGATCCTCACCTGGATATACACCATACCCTCAGTACCTTAAGGGTTGTCAGTCCGTCGAGATTGGACCCAGCAGTATGGGTATGGCTTGACATAAAAATTTCCCCTCGCTCGACCACGTCAGGTACTCTAGTTCTATGGGTGGAGTGGCATGCCATCTAGCTCCACCCTTCTTTGAAGTTACAAAAGCAGTGGTGTCCCTAATTCAGTGCCATGCAAAGGTCGTCAGTGAAAGAGGAAGAAGGGAAGGGAAAATTAACAGGAGGAGGAGTAAAAGAGTTAAATGTCCCAATGATTGGTTGAATCCAGAGCAGAGAGAGAGTAGGCATAAATGAGCGCACCCTCCCTGCAGTGGATCCGTAAACCCCCACCTCGTCAAGGGGTTGGGATGGGTGGGGGTTTCGGTGGCTGGTTTATATTACAATGGCTTAAGCCAGCTCTCACCCTTGCACAAGTGTGGTACGGAGTGAAATGGATTTGGAGGCCTGATATAGACCTCTATGCTGTCCAACCAACAGAGGCATGCAAGGATATACTAATCTGTAATAAATTTCACCAAGTCAAACAACTGCTTGTTGAGAGAGAATTATATGAACCTCCAATATTTTAATGTATCCAAGTACATTCCTTACGATAGCAAGTTTACATAAATTCACATTTTTCATGGTCAATTCAGTAGTTATCTATTGTTTTATGCTGTTTATGTAATAAATAATAGCAAATTACACAGGATCAGTGACACAAAAAGGGAAACTTTCCTTAACTCACAATAAATCTACATCTGAAAGCAGTCACAAAAACATAAAAAAAGCCTCACCTTATGCTTATATTAGTTATATCAACAATATCTTTCTTATAATCAACATACTCATTCTAACCTCTACCTGTACACTATGCTGAAACACCAGGTAGTCCTGAAACTTTTGGCTGCATTTACATTTTCTGTATTACTGTTTACTTTTGACAGAGTAATTTATATGAAATGTGGAGATAAACAAACTATTATAATACAATCTAAATAAAATGTGGATATAAACAAACTATTATGATAATGTAAAATTTACATGTAAACTACATATGGTCCATACTGTAATACAGTACAGTACACTAAGGGTTCCCAGTCTTCCACTGGTTTGGGATTTCCTGTCTGTTCTCATTATTTAATGCTGTCTCTGTTTTTACACCAATATTTTATGCATTCTTAAGACCACTGTCAGAATAATTAAAAAATATACCTTCATGAAAGTTTAAATTTTCAGTGATTCTATTACTGCTAAAGCACCTACAATATTAAAGAAATTTTCTTGCTCAGCTAATCATATATTATCTTAACTTATTTGGAACTGTTGTGAATGTTGATGAACTACGTTCGATCCCTGCTCATGTAGGCATTAAAAGAAAAGACAGTTCAGTTAAAACAGAAACTAATGTGAATGTTGAACTATGGTGGATCCCTGCTCATGTAGGCATTAAAAAAAATGGAAGTTCAGTTAAAACAGAAGAGTCAGCAATAGTTATGACCAAATAAAACAAAAGCATCTCTAAAACTACTATGTGACATTGCTAAAGCCCATTATAGTGAATAAATGGCTGGCTTAATGGAATGACAAAAGCGGACAATAAGAATAGTTTAAATCCATACAGGGATTAAGAGTTAAGAGCTGTCAACAGAACACAGCTGAAGAAGTATGGTATTAATATAACACATGAAATGGCCAAATCTATTAACTTTAGTGTTAAGTGGACACCCTTCATAAGCCAATCCTTGCCTACAGAGAATTCAGTGCAACATGAAATGCACTTTTTGGGTATTATTATTATTATATTAGTGGGGTTGAAGGTGATAACCGCATCAGCAGCATTCAGTTTGTATAGAGTTTTCTCTATTTTTCTGATAATTGATTTTTCTAGGTTACTGCATTCTGCCAGTAACAGGCCAATATTGATCATACTTGGAGAGGAAAGCAGGTTGCAAAATTGGATAGTTTATTTCCGATGAACACAGCATATCAGTAACAGGATACTGAAATCGGGAGTTCATCCTCCATAGAGTTGTCCTTCAGGAGACAGTCTTCTTCAGTGTTAATCAAGGCCAGGGTTGCCAAATACCTTGATAGTCACGTACAAAGCCTTAAAAACCGCGGCAATAGCCTGAAAAGTAGCCCAGTTTTTTATCCGACATGAAACAGTGATTGCATAGTGTATTTTACTACAATTACAGCTTTTTCCACATTCGTTTATTACCTCCCAATGTGATCAACAGAATTTATTGAGGTATGGCAAGCAATGCACACGGAAAGTTTAGTAGCTTTTGGGTTGATGTCAGTCTGCTTGGTTTGCTGAGATGAAGTACTGGCCAAAAACCTCGTAACATTGCTTTCTCTTGCTTTTACATATGATTTATGGGTCCCAGTATTAGCATGTTTTATTAAATCTGAATGGTGAGCTCTTATGACAGCATTGCAAAAACGACATCGTGCTTTTGTTTCATGACCAGGAACACTATTAACCCAATATTTCAAGAGTTCCTCACTCTCCCAATTAGGATTATAATGTTTCTTATAAACACTAAAATTGCACTTTTTTGGCATCTTAACGCAGTCAACCTTCTCACTGAATGGGAAAAAGGAATCTGACCAGTAACTCATATTTCGAAACGAATTACCCTTAACGCCTCAATTCCTGTTTAGTGGCTAGACGGCGACAGTCTGATCAACCAACTGGTAAAACGAAAAATAACTAATATTTCATTATCATGCTTGGAACAGTAGCCTATTTATTAAAATCCAAAATAGAGGTAGATTCAGTATACGTCTTTCCGTTACAATAAATATGAAATATTACATTTGTAAAGGCCTATAAAACGGATTTAGTGATGCCGCGGTTTTGTGTCACCAAAGTAGCCCAATTTTAGGTAAGTAGCGGCACCATTTCATAGGCCGCGGCAAGCAGTTCAAAAGTAGCCCAATTGGGCGGGTAAACCGCGGGTTTGGCAACACTGATCAAGGCCACGTTTAGCTCAGGCTCCACTGAGCATGGCCACACCAAAGGACGGGAGTAGACTGACTTCCGATGCGAGTCTTGCTCTTTATATATGAGAAGGTCTGCGGGGGGTCTAATGCAGCTTCCTGTTGACTGGCTGTGGAGAAACATTCATGCAGGTTATTGGTTGGCGAGATTTTCTCGCGAGCCAAAAATTTATCGCGAATGGTCTCTCTGTTGATGCCTTGCTGAGCAGCGGGGCTGGTGTGTGATGTCATTCCCTGGTATTTCACAGCGAATTTTCTGATTGGGCGCCAGGCGGCTCGCAGATTCTCTGACATCATTGTGAGTTTCACATTCGGGACTGGCATTTCTTGCGGTGTCTGGTGCCGGTCTGTCAGCTACAGAGGCAATAGGCTGCCTAATGCTGGTAGGCAGGAGGAAATACCTCTTGGGTGGTATTTAATAGGGCTTCTTCTGCTGTATTAATAGCGCCTCCAGCAGCCGTAGGTGCCTTGAGTCAGGGGCTTTTCCGATTACTTTTGCATTCCCCACTATTTCATGCTAGTATTGTGGGCATCCCTCATGTGGTTTTTTATGGCGCCTTCTTGGGCATGATGACAAGATTCTCTTCGCCAGCTTCATGGTGGTCATAACGACATAGGCACCGGGACATCCACGGACTGGGCATTTGAATTGTTATACCACATTCATCTGTTTAAGAGGATTTCTTGTTCGTGGGGCTGGGTTGTTTTTCATAATTAGGTTTCTCGTACGGCTGTTTTGATAGTAAATGACGAGGTCAAGCTGCGTGTCTATGTCGGTAGTGAAGATGACATCTGCAATTATCTTAATGGCACGTTCGTCTTCCAGGTATTTTGAGTGCATCCTCGCCTTACAGAAAAGTCGAACACTTCTTAGTGGGTCGGGCTGTGGCTGCTCGCAGTTGCTGTACCACCAGTCCATTGCCATATGTATTTCTTTGTTGACTTGTTTATTGGAATAAACATTATTTATGAGTACTTGGGAGATCCGGTCCAATTCTTCGTAAGAAGGGCTTTAGCGTACCATTCCTCTTGGCAGGGCACGCACCAAGAATTAGACCGTATCTCCAAAGCACTCATAAATAATGGGTATTCTAATAACTCAACAAAGCAGTGTTCAACTTTTCTATAAGGCGAGGACGCTCTCGAAATACCTGGAAGACAAACATGCCATTAAGATCATTGCAGACAACGTCTTCACTAATGACACTGACACACAGCTTGACCTCGTCATTTGCTATCAAAACGGCTGCACGAGAAACCTAATTATGAAAAACAACCCAGCCCCACCAACGAGAGACCCTTTTAAACAGACGAATGTGGTATACTGATTCAAATGCCCAGTCCGTTGATGTCAAGGTGTCTGTATCGGCATGACTACCATGAAGCTGGTGAAGAGAATCTCATCATGCCCAAGAAGGCACCGTAAAAAACCATATGAGAGATACCCACAATACTAGCATCACAAGGATAAAAATAGTGGGGAATACAGAAGTAATCAGAAAAGCCCCCGACCCAAGGCACCCCTTATTAAATACCACCCAACTGGTATTCCTCCTGACTACCAGCATTGGGCGGCCCATTGCTTCTGTAGCAGACAGACCAGTGCCAGACACTGCAAGAAAAAACAATCCTGAATGGGAACCTCACAATGCTGGGGATTCTGTGAGCCGCCTGGCGCCCAATCAGAATATTCGCTGGGAAATACCAGAGAATGACATCACACACCAGCCCTACCACTCAGCAAAACTGCAGCAGAGAGACCACCAGTGATAAATTTTTGGCTTTCAAGAAAATCTCGCCAGCCAATAACCAATGTGAATGTTTCTTCTCAGTCAATCAGCAGGTGGCTGAATTAGACCCCCTCCCCCCATGACCTTCTCATATATAAAGAGCAAGACACATCGAAAGTCAGTCTACTCCCATCTTTTGGCGTGACCATGCTCAGTGGAGCCTGAGCAAAAGGTGGCCTCGATTGACATTGAAGAAGACTTTCTCCTGAAGGACTACTCAAAAGAAGACTTTCTCCTTAAGGACAACTCTACAGAGGATGAATTCCCGATTTCAGTATCCTGTTACTGGTATACTGTGTTCATCTGAAATAAACTATCCAATTTTGCAACCTGCTTTCCTCTCCTAGTATGACCAATATTGGCGGATTACTGGCAGAATGCAGTAACCTAGAAAAATTAATTATTAGAAAAATACAGAAAACTCTATACAACCTGAATGCTGCTGATGCAGCCGTCACCTTCAACACCACTTGTATAAAAGAGGGTCTACTTCCTATTTATATTGTTATTATTAGTATTGGGTAGTTTAGCCCAACCACTGAGTATGAAAACTTTAACTCTCATGGTAAATACCCAAAGAAAATGATTAGACATGGACACAAGCTTTTGTCAGAATTTTCAGTATGTTTAATTTAATGAAGTTCTTACAGAATTTTCAGTATGTTTAATTTAATGAAGTTCTTACAAAGATGTAAGTTTGCATAGATATATTTCTACCATTTTATTAAACCAAACCCTTCAGGCCAGCTGTATGAGTTATGAATTTGAACTGCAAGTTCCCCCCCAAAAACTCCTGAGCACTTGCTATTGGGCAGGACCCTTCAGAGAGCCAACTATTAGCTTGGCCTTAGGTAGTTGCTCTAACCTAAATTAGCCCTCCTTTTTCAGCTTTTGCCACTCCTTTCTTCATTGCTTGCCCTTTCAGAACTAACTTTTAGATAACATCCCTTGAGTGGCCTTGAATAAGCTTCTGGTCACTCCTAAAACAAGGAGGACGGTGAGGTTGGACACCATGCTTCCTCACCCATAGAATTTGAGTAGCTGGCATGTCGATAGAGGCAAAAAAATTATGTTAACTTTTCCATCACTGCCAGGTCCAATCTCAACAGATTTCACTTTGAAGAGGGAGAGGGATAGCCAGAAAAAAACAAATTACTATAATCATTAAAATTAAGATACGACAACATTCATGACTTGGCCTTGTATCTGATCCACAGTAAAAAGTTACAACACCCATGGCTCAGAAATATCTCTGATCTCCAGCAAAAAAAATGTTGCAACAAAAATTGCAAAAATCAAATTTAAAAGACTAAATCTATCACATACAACAAAAATTCCTTGTCAGAACACACCCATTTATACCTAATCTGCCACAATGCAAGTTATGCTCAAATCTTTGACATACTACATTTAAGAAATGTCTAGTAAGGTGGTTAGTGCAGTTTGGGACTGAAGAACATACGACAAACTGGAACTACACTACTCATAAATGCATCGACTGTGGACTTTGACATCATGCAAGGTCCAAAGAAAGTTTTCTACATATGTAAGACAGAATTAAAGCTACTGAGAACAGGCATAACAGTAAAAGAAGCAAAACTGGCGCTGAAAGTACGAGGGATACTTGATCCATGGCAAAACCCTCTTACATTACAGTGCTAATAAACCAATTTCCTAAATCTCCCATATTAAAAATAGAATTCATAGTCAGAAAGAATTATGAGCATAACAGAGTCAATTCCATGGAATACGTTTTCTACTAAGGAAGACCAAAAAGAATGCCATCAAAACGTCACTGAAAAACTTAAAATAAGTACCCACAATAATAATAATTCAGAACTGCAAAACTATATAAAAGTACCCTCTAGCTGTAAATAAAGCAGAACACAAACCTAAGGAAAATAATACTGAAACCATAAAAATAAGAAAA
Organism: Macrobrachium rosenbergii; assembly: GCF_040412425.1. Taxonomy (NCBI): domain Eukaryota; kingdom Metazoa; phylum Arthropoda; class Malacostraca; order Decapoda; family Palaemonidae; genus Macrobrachium; species Macrobrachium rosenbergii. Next base: position 33,970,885 of record NC_089743.1, on the reverse strand, counting down.
TCTAGGGAAAAAAATATACATACCAGAGGAGGATGCTCCCTCACCCATTACAGGAGCCACAGCAAACTTCACCAAATGGAAACACAAGTGAAAAAGCATAACCAAAACTGTGGCTATAATATGTTTTTCTTCCTGTATTGTACCGTAGACAAGTCTGACTGTATTGTATATGTGTATGTTATGTCTGTATAACAGTGATCACTTTCCAATAAGAATGACATGTTTGCAAACCTGCATAACTAACTTACTCATTATATCTCCATGAAGCACACTGGGATCTGAATCAATTACACACTACAGAAATTTCTCCATATCCACACATACTTGATGGAGCAACAATGCTCATTACCACCTCCACAAGCAAAGCTATTTCCATGCCCGAGTCAAAAAGAAGAAAATCGTCATTCTTGAATGTCTTCATATATTCGATTGAAAACACTATATCCATCCTATCACTTGGTGTTGATAGTCCACAATTTTCTTTCGCGCAAACCTTTCTAATCGAACGCTTAATACTGTTTACAGTTGGCAATCCTTGAGCTCCATATTCGCTAAGATTTGAAGCTGCGGTTGAAATTATATAATGAGGAGTCACGTGTATGCTTTGCGTCGTCTTTAACTTTTTCCATAAATTTTCGCACTTCTATATCAGCTGGATCAGCTGAATGATTATGTTCTTTAGAAATAGTAACATCTTCGTTTACTGTTATAGCACGACATTTACAGTAACTTGAAAATTTATGGCACTTCCAATATGTTTTATCTTGTATTTTCTTATCTTTAACAAATAAATGTCCATCCACTAATAACATTGGTTTTCCTTTTTCACTCTTAACGAATTCAGCCATCATAAGGTCTAAGAGGTTTCTTCTAGATAGGAAAGCGTCAAAAATAACACTGAAGTTTTGCCGGTGGTTTATTTACCAAAGCAAGTATTTTAAGTATTTTAAAAAATGTTTTTAAAAAACAAACAATGCAATTGAGTTATTTATCGTATAACTACTCATTCGAATAATATTCATTTCGAAGAATTGCTTATTCGAATATCTTGTAATTCGATCAGTTGTGAATTCGAACAATTACACATTCTAACAACTGTTTTCGAATAATTGAATTTCGAACAATTGTCTTTCGAATAATTATTTTTCAAAAAATAGTCCGCACACGTTTCTAAACAAGTGTCCCTTGGTAATCAGATGCATTAGCTGAAGATAAAAACTAAACATTAAACAGGAAGACAACTAGATACTCTAAACAGAACATACAAGAACTTCAAAATAAACCACCACCACGAGACAAAACATTAATAAAAATGGCTAGAAATGGATATACTGCAACCAATACTGTACTGTGTATAGTAAGGTTTCTGCTAAATTTAGAAAAGATGTAATAAGAGGAGGAAATAATATCTTGGAGGCAATATGTTTAGGGTATATCAGTAGTGAGCTTTTGTAGCAAATATGCCAGAGATACTGCAATATCAATTGAAGTTTTGCTGGGCTACTCTGACATATTACTTTCTTTAATGGAAACAGAATTCACAATACAAGAAACATGAAATTGTAAAGTTCCCGCTCAACGGTTTTCTGTGGTGAACCTCCCATTTTCTGCGGTGCCTTTCCCACAAGCCTAGGTCATGCTAAATAGCCACATTTTTATCTATGTAAATACGTATCTATTACTGATTTATTTATGCCTGTTTTCATTGTACATGTGTCAGAATATTATTGTGTCAATTCTTGTAATTTATTTTTCATGTCATTTGTATTTTACCTGTCCTGTGTCACATCAAGAACAATTGACCTTGGGTCACCTGTATCCTATTGTATCCCTTTGTGTGACATCTGCACGCCGCTTTATAAGGCAACCTGCTTTCCCAATAAACCAGCAGTACTTGTCCACCTGCTCATTATTGTGCACCTCTTTCAAAATCACTAATATCCTTGCAAGACATTTTGACACAGTAGCACCCACTACCTGTACAAACAATGCTGCAAAAAAATTTTATTTATATAGAGCTAATTATATTAAATTCTGAAACGGTTGAAGGCATATATTATACCCAAATCCATTTCAGAATTAGATTAGTTGTATGCCCTTTCAATATTTAATGGCTCAGCTCCGGGAAAAGAAAGAACCTCTTCTGAAATTATAACACCAGGTATCATTAGCAAAATCTAACTTTTCACATCATAAAATTGTCACAAGTTTGATTTTCTTTATGATACCCGCAGATTTATAATTTCAAGAGCTTCTACGTTTTCAGAGCTGTGCCACCTTTAGCTAAGATTTATTTCCAATGGAGTGGAGCATCATTATTCCAGTAGCTAAACCCAGAAAAGGCTCAAGCAAAACCATTAACTATAGACCTTCTTAACCAGTTAGTATAAGCTCTTTAAAAATGGTCAGTGACAGACTACCATATTGCAGTACGTTAAAATATTAGTGTAAACATATGATTCTCAGTTGTGTCTCTTATAATTTGTTTGATTTTAAATTTACCGCCTGGCAGAAGCGAATGCTCAAGTCAGTCATTCGCATACCAGTGTACTGTATAAACAGACCTGTCCCATAGAGCGAGACTGTAGACTCTATAGTTAGTTGGACAATAAAACCCATTCAACAAAGACCTATGTTGTTATTACTCCAGCTCAAGAAGGTAGAAAGCATGTAAAAAGAATATATAAGAAGTTGAATTAACGAAGAATAACACACAAGCACTTTAAAAGGTTATGGGCCCAAGATGCGCCCAAAGTGCCAAGAGTAAGCGAACAGTGAAATAAGTGTTGTAAAAGTGAGGGGAAAAACTTGGAAGTCGAACAATGTCGAGGTACTATGCCCTACAACTATGAGTGCCGTGACACAGCAAGATACACAAATGGCGGGTAAAGACAAGGAAAGAAAAAGATGAATTCTGGATGAATCAAATTATTTCCACTGGGCGAAGAGAACTAGGCTGCGCTCGCCCAGAAAAGATGGTGGGAATACATTCATCCATGATATGCTGAAGATCAAAACGACTGGACACAACTACAACTTCAAAGAAATAACGACGCACTCAGTTATACCACACAGAGTGGATAATTTGGATCTGGACGACATCATTGAATGCACCAAAGCAAAAGCAGCTTGGGAAATTTTGAGTGATATCCACACAAAAATGGATACATTCCACATAGTTGATGTTACATAACAGTGATTCTCAAACTGGGTGCCGTGGCACCTTGGGGTGCTGCAAGATTGCCATGAGTTTTGTCTTGGCTAGATCATCTCATTGAACATTTGCAAAAAAAAAAAAAAAAAAAAAAATTGCAGAAGTCTTCATATAATTATCATCAGTGTGTCTACTCCAATACATTCACGCACACACACACACACACACACACACACACACACACATATATATATATATATATATATATATATATATATATATATATATATATATGTAGTATGGAAAATAATTTTATTCATTAAATAAGAAGTTAATTCATGCGATAATGTGGGATGGTGAAGAAGGGGTGCCACGGTAATGATTACATTAGTTAGGGTGCCATCACTCAAAAAAAATTGAGAACCACTGTACAGTTAGAACTGTGTAGATGCAGAAAACTGAAGAAATGTCTATGAGGGAATATATAACCATGTAATCAGAATAGCCAGAGATGTGAATGCAGCTTTAAGAGAAGAAGTGGCTCAATTTGGAGAATCAATGGTAGCTGTGTTTGTACTTAGGGGTCTTAAACATATTCCCAAATATCAAATTTTGTTGACATCACAGTTCTCAAAAATTGAAGATTTAAATATAAAAAAATGTAAAGTCAATACTGCTTTTTTGAGGAGAGGCAAGATAAACTCGAGGCAAGAGAAGAAGAGGAATCCTCAGTCTATAAAACAAGCTTCAAAAGAGCTTCAAGAAAAGAAGCTGGAAATTCAAGCAAAAATTACAGAAGAGAAGATGACGCATGTGGTTACAGGAGAGAAGACAAGAGATTTGTCTGCTATGCTTGTAGCCAGCTTGGACATATAACAAGAAACTGTCCAAAATTTGAAGAAAGCAAAGATAAGGAAGAAAGAAGAGACAACGAAGAAAGAAGATACAAGACAGAAGACAAACAAAATAAAAGCAAGAAGAATATATCAGGGAAGAAAGCACAATATGAGAGTGATGAAAACAGTGAAAGTGAATTTGAGGAAGAGGAGCTAACAGCAAAAGTTGCCAAACCCAAAATAAATACAAAGGCAATTGTTGCTGACTCTATAGTTAGTTGGACAATAAAACCCATTCAGCGAAGATGTGTTTTCTTATTACTCTGACCCAAGAATGTAAAAAGAATGTATAAGAAGTCGAATTAACACAATAACACAAAAGCACTTTAAACATTATATACTTCACAGAATAACACATAAGCACTTTAAACATTATATACTTAAGTCTAAAATCATAATTTCACCTGTTTGGATCTCAAGATAATCCATCAACATTAGGGTCACTTCTCCATTGAAAAGACCATATCTGTAGAGGCTTTGAATGTTAAACATTACCAAAGCAATATTCTTTGATATGCTGACTGTATTTGACCCAACATGGAGATAATTATCAACAGTATATAACAATAATTTTGTTCTCAAGTTCATTTACCAATGTTGATACTTATTCCAAAACATAAAAATTAGGAAAAGTATCCCAATATTTACATTACACTACATCACAAAACAGTTAGCTACTAGGGTAAAATATAATGTTTATATGGATGACCTAGCCATATTATATTTGCAACAAACAATATGAATCCTTAAACTGGTCACAACTGAAGATTCTCATGGGCTGTCTCAGTTGGATTTCAATACTCTGTTAAGACCACGAAGACAATTACCATATGTTCTAAAGAAATGTCAGGGGAAAACAAAATTATGGAATCAAAATAAAAATGAGAGAGAAGCAATGCTAGTCAAATAATCAAGTCCTTTAGTCTAAAATCTGATATACCTCTAAACTGGAAAGCTCAAACTGCACTTATAAAATGTATATGCAAAAATACTTTAATCGGAATCAATACTATACTAGTCTCAAATATCTGGATCAGGATCTGTCTTTACATTAAAAATTTAAAATCTACTCAAACTGAAGGACAAACTGAAGGACAAAGAATTGACAATGATACTTTTAGATCATCTCTAAGAGTACTGTTACAAGTTGAAAGTGGTGAACCCAGACTATAGGTACACCATGACCTGGTAACTATGTAAAATGCAATAAAAACACATACAACCAAATCATTCTTCCACTAAAAGAATGATTTTGAACAAAGTCTTATCTCTATAAGTAACCATCCTCCTTTCTCCCCAATCAGAGCTGATTATCCTAATGAATCAGTAAATATGAGGTTCAGATTTTATCTGGAACTAGAAGTACCTCCTATTCGGTCAACCTGTCAAGTCAGAATCTGTACTTGTTGACATTATTTATCCAAAACGTATGCATCCACTTCTAAGCATCATAAACAATAATAAACAGAACATGTCAAATACACAGCTCCACACTATGCAGTTTATGCTGATGGTTCAAAATTTAACAGTCATAGCAATTTTTGGCACTTTACAGAGTAAAAAATATAGTCTCCTTAACAACAGATATTTCTATTTTCACACCAGAACTGAGTGCAATAAATTCAGCACTTAAGAATATTAAAAAAAGTCACCACAGTAATGTTTTCTGCAACTGGAGAACTGCTACTGAAACCCTTCAGAACTATCGTCCAAAAAATTCCCTTGTACAGTAAATTGAGTTTGCATTACATAAATTATAAGAAACTGGTGTAAATGCTGAAATGTGTCTGAGCCCTCTCCATATCAGTATAAAAGGAAATGAGGATGTCAATAAGGCAGCCAAAACTACTTGTACTATGACCAAAGCAAATGTAATAATCCAAATCAGTTATTATTTAACATCTCTAAATTCCATAAACTTTAATAAAGCTGACAAAGCTCAACAATACAAATGTTTATCCAAACTTAAACCAACAACGAATGTTAGGTTTTGGAAATAAATTGATAAAGGATTTTTTTGTTGGAATCTTTATCATTTCAATTTGTCCAATTATCACATTTTTTATGACTTGCAAGTTAATAAAATCTACATTTTGTTATTAAAAGCAAGCCCTTTGGGCCACCCCTCTGAGAGTTAAACTTTTTGACCCAGAGATCTGATTAAACCTCTTCATCACTGATTACAGTTTATATAACACAATGACTCCCTTCTCTTAATAAAAAAATCCTTCTACATAAAATATATCATACAATTATATCAAAATACCATTAGGAAACAAGCTTTGAAACAAAAAAATGTTACAATACCATCATACATCTCAGAAACCACCATATGATTAGTGGTCCATAACTTGTAATATTACAAGTTTGGTGGTCCATTGTATTACAAGTTTAGAAGTAGTTTTAGCCAACCAGCAACTAGTGGTCCAGCATTACAAAATATGTGGTCAGATTTTTTATGCATACACAGAAGTGCAAAGATTTTGACAGAAAGATCAAAACACACGAAAGAATTCCTCATAAGCAATTTTTATCAAGTATCTTTGTTACTGAGGCAACCATTTACAACTTCAAGTCCATTTTCACACTGGTAAGGAAAATCTTTGATGCTAATCTGTACTTAATCCTTGAATAATCTGAGCATTCTATTTACTTTTTGTAATAATTAGAATAATTTCTAAGGCATCATCAATAACTTGCCACACACATTCATCAGACTATTCTTATGATGTTAATGAAAGTAAAAAACTAAACAACCACCACCTTTTGACAACTCCAGCCATCTACTTGTATTGTACTAGAAGACAAGTAAAAAGGTGATAAAAGTTAAAAGGTGATAAAAGTTACTGCAGCAGTGGCTTGGAGACATCTTTAATGGTGTTTTATCAAAATGACATAATACGTGTAAAGTTCAAATGATACTGCAATGGAAAAATTTTGAATAGCGTTGTTATTGGCAACTGAGTACTGTTTGATACAACAATGTTCAATTTATTCCATTACACTTGTGTCATATTCCTTCGCTGTGTTGGTGGAAGAATTGGTTTCTTGTTCGCCCCAGTAGGATGTGATGTTTTGAATGTGCCACTTTCAGAGTCATTATAGGCATAATTATCATGCTCACCATAGTGATGATGAAACTGGTCGTGTCTTTGTGGTGGGATTCCAACTTGATTATGTGGGTTATACCTTGGGTTATGACTTGAAGGAACTGAATATGCTACACTAGAATCATCCCTTAACTCATTCACTCCCACGTTTAATCCACTATCACTTTGAGACCCTATATCACTAACACTTCTTGCCATCTGGACCATATCATGTCTGCGGAGTACATCTCCAATACCACGAATAGGGACAGGTGCATTTGAAGAACTAATATGACCACTACCATCAATCTGGGGTGTACGATTTCTAGTATCAATGTTATTTTTTATTCTAGAGGTTACAAGGTGACTTCTTTTTTTGTCCTCATTGCTGTCAACCTTTTTTCTACAACATTTACAACATGCACATTTACATATGAAACCTAATTTTGATTCCTTTACTTTGTCACGTTTAAAAATGGCGCACACCAGAACTACGAGGATTATAACTAAAAATACACAGCCCAAAACAATACCAACAATAGCACCTGCATTAAGTTCACTACTACAACTGTAGATCAAATGCACTTCATTAGAAAGCTCACCTGCATGCTGAGTGCTATCAACAGCTTCAACAACAAAAGCATAGTTTGTGTCACAATCCACACTTACTATTGTAGATATTGTTGTGCCGGCATCCACTGAAATGTTGACTGGCAAAATGAAAGCAGGGTCTAAGACATCCTTCACATTGTAAGATGAGGCTGGGAAAAAAAAAACTTAAACAGTACATTATAGGAATCAGATACATCCGTTTGTGAAAAACAAAACCAGACACCTTCCATAGTTTTTTTTAGGAAAGGGGTTAATACGATTAAAGGAAACTTTACATTATTCTTAAAATAACCTATGTTCCAACCTCACTCAAAATGCTCCTGAAGGAAAATCTAAAACATGATTAAAAAGTATTTCAGAGTTTATAAATCATGTGTTATTAATGGCTCAGATTATCTACATGACAAACGGTAACTGGTGCACTGAGCATGTGGGGGCCATTAGTTCCAAAAAAATAACTAAGAGTTGAATACATTATCCTGTTGTAATTAGAGTAAGTAATGTCTGTTAACCCTTTGAGATTTTTGGTGGGTTCAAAAATTCTGTGGTAAGCACTCCAATCTGGCTTACTGCTTATGATCTTACAAATAATTATTGCAATAAAATTTCTCTTTCAAGGCAGGATGCTGGATTTAAAGACAAATTCAAAAGTTAAAAACAAAACGTGGTTAGAATACAGGTTGACCATCACTAATCTGGAAATCAGTAGTCCGGAACAATCAGTAATCCGGCACAAATTTCGGCTAGAGTTATTTCTAATGTTTCCGCACTAATTTTCAAATTTCCCGCCGGCCGCTTCGATTTGGTGGCGCTGTGTGCTGCATCGACAAACTGGAGGTGTTTGTAAATGCAAGCATGCTTTTGCTGTTCCATTTTTTATTGTCTTTTGGCCTACGCTAAGGTATATCGTATAGGCTATATATACGGTAGCCTAGCCTACATCATACTGAACTCTATTCACATATTAACAGCATTATACAAACATCAACATAACGAATGTGCATCTTTTTCATGGATCTTTTAAAAAGTTATGCTTTACTACTGCATTGTATCCAATTGCGTATATTCTCATATTGCTTTTGTATTATAAATTGCGATCAATGTTTTGTTTTGGAACCGATAACGCGGTGTTTATTTTGCCGCATTTAACTCAGTTCAGTGCGCTTTTCTTGCTTCTAGTAAGCGTAAATGAATATAGATACTTTATTTATTTGGGACAAGGATATTTTTCGTCATACAAAGTGTTTTTAAGTCGAAATATAACTTAAATACGTCTCGTTGTGAAATTAATATAGCTATTTTTTTCGTTAATATATGACGTTCGCGGGAATTGCGGCTGGCCGTTTTGGGGGCATGTTTGTTTTGTGTAAAAAAATCAAGATTCTCTTCGCTATTTTCTCTTGATTTCATCATAATACGAGCTGTACGTATTTATCTTTTTTCGGCGTGAAAACAGCAGTAATTTGTATTCTTTCATGCCCAGTAGTTTTAAAATACATTCTCTCCAATTTTATTTACGGTCGAGTTTCATCCATGTTGCCTATGCATGATAATTTATAGTCATTAGCAGCTTGAACATTGTTTTCTCAGCTTCAGCTACAACTTGCAGCTTAAAGTTACTGAAGCAGTATATTTCCTTGCCGATCTTTTCTCCAAAGCGAATAAGGGTATAGTGAAAAAAATATATCAGTCCTATTGTACAGTACTTAACGTCATTTGTAACATAACGACAGTAATTGTTTGACCGTACGATAGTTGAAATACAAGCAAAACAGTTGTTATCCAATACGATTAGTAGCAAAACAACAGTTTCCCGTTCGACTGTTTATGGCTGTACGCATTTACGCAAGAGTATAACATTACTGACAATACTTTTATCATTCTCTTTTACTTTTTTAACTAGCAGATGGAATAAAGAGATGGAGGAAAAGAAGTTAGTCTATTGTAAGTTGGTCTCTCTTGCTGCCTGCGCCTGTGCGAAATCTAAAACTATTTCCTAAATATTTTCGTACCGGTATCAATTGCTAACCCCAACGTAAACTTGAAATATCGTAATTCGAGCACTACCTGTATTTGATAATTGTCTTTTCTTTATTAACCAACTTGTACTGATTTATGGGATATTTTAATTCTAAGATGAGGTGCTTAGCTGCTGGGTTTCGTGTATCCTAGCCTAATAAATGGCTAATCTGGCAAAATGGCTAATCTGGCACCCTCCAGGTCCCAGTGACGCCGGATTAGTGATGGTCAACCTGTATATATGTATATGTATATGTATATATATATATATATATATATATATATATATATATATATATATATATATATATATATATATATATATATATATATATATATATATATATATATATATATATATATATATATACAGTAGTAGTACTTGAGTTATGAAAATTAAATTCGCCTTGCGATATTCAATTTTGTGATGGGGTTTGCAATTAACACTGATAAGACAGTATTTTGAATATATTTTTAAATTTCCTGTGTGACAGGCACAGGCAGCAGCATACAATCAGGCAGCGAGAGACACCAAATTACAATAGACAAACCTGTTTTCCTTCATCTCTCTATCCCATCTTCTAGTTACATAAGTTAAAAAAGTAAAAGAGAATGATAAAATTGTTAGTGACATTATGCTTATTGCATAAAAGTGTACAGCCATAAACAAATGAGCCGTTTTGCTATGAACAACCAAATTGGATAACAGCTGTTTTGCTTGCATTTCAACCATCGTACCATGGTAAACAATTACCATAGTTATGTTACAAACAAGAAGCAGAATAGGACTGAAATAATTTTACATTATACCCTTACCCTTATTCGCTATGGAGAAAAAATCGCCAAGGAAAGATAGTGCTAAATTTAAGCTGCAAGTTGTAGCTGAAGCTGAGAAAACAATGTTCACGCTGCTAATGACTATAAATTATCGTACATCAGCAATGTGAATGAAACTCCCGTAAACTAGACCATAAATAAAACTGGAGAGAAAAGTATTTTAATCAAAACTACTGGGCACGAAAGGGCACATTTTACTGTTGTTTTGACACTGATAAAAGATAAATACATAAAGCTCATGTTATGATGAAATAAGCGAAAATAGCAAATGGAATCTGTTGATTTTTTGCACAAAAAACATGCCCTAACGCAATCTATTAACAAAAAAAAATAATTTAGTTCATAACGCGACGTATTTAAGTCATACTTCAACTTAAAAACATCTTATATAATGAAAAATAACTATGTTCCATATAAACAGAGTATCTAGAGATTCATTTACGCTAACTAGAAGCAAGAAAATCCGCCCTGAATTCAGTTAAATACAGTGAAATAAACTTACCTTGTAATTGCCCTCAGCTGATTTCCAAACCAAAACAATGATCGCTATGTTTGTATTTTATAATACAATAATATGAGAATACATACAATATTCTTGGATACAGTGAAGTAAAGCAAACTTTTTAAAAGATACATGGGAAAGATGCATATTTGTTATATTTGTATTTTAAAATACAATACTAATATGTGAATATTACATATGCTACTTTTATATGATGTGACCCCCTTAAAATTTGCTTCAAAATTAGGTCTTCAAAAGTCACATGATACAAGGGTATATACGGTAAACTCATAAAAAAAAAAAAAACACTAAAATTTGCTGCTTTATCATCCCCCTCCTCTTCTGATTTTTAGTTATACTGTACATAGCCCTCAAAAGCCTGGCATTGTTCAAGTATGCCGACGATGGAACAAATCTTGGGGGGTACCCCACCCTTACAGTGCATGTCTGATTCTTCTTGGTGTTACTCAATTTCTTTTTGCACTGAATTATCATAAGTCTATCTGCACTGAACCTCCAGAATTAGCTGATATTAATAATTACTATACCGTATAATTATAGAGTATACTGAATAGTTTAGGATAGGCTACCATGTATGTACAGATACTAAATACCCTTGTATAGAATAGGCTACATTCGGGATAAGTTTTTTTCCAACAACCGATGGGGTTTTTGGAACCTATATACCATAATGTAGGCTAGACGAATTTTTGTGTTATTCAATTTCCCTTTGTACTGAATTGTCAAAAGTCAATCTGAATGAACCTCCAGAATTACCTGATATTTATAATTACTACACCATATATGTATAAAATATACTGTATAGTGTAGGCTAGGCTACCATTTATGTATAGATACTAAATACCCTTGCATAGGCTATGCTGAATTTGGGAAAAGTTTTTTCCAACAAATGATGGGGTTGTTGGAGGGTACCCCATTGTAGTATATATATATATATATATATATATATATATATATATATATATATATATATATATATATATATATATATATATATATATAAAATAAAATCCTGAGGAAACGGAAACACTGGAGTGCTGTGAGGCCTTTCGACGCTGTGTCCTTTACTTAGCAGACTGAAGAAATATAAAAGTATGTTTACAAAGAAAGCTCATATAAATGACAGATGGGGATTATAAAGGAAACATATGTACCTGGAATCCAACACAATTGAAGAATTAGTAGAACTGCCAAAACAGGATTAAATATTTAAGAGGTTTTTTACAAAGGATTAGGATCAACTGTTCAGGAGCAGGGACAGGACAATTAAAAGATTATACAGGTTCGTGACTGACCACCTAAAAATTTTTAGTACAACACAATAATTCTCTTTTTTTGTAAACAATAATAACTTTTTGCAAGATGAACATTTTTACAAATAAAAATTATATTAAACATACAGATATATAGAAAATATATATCAAGTAGCTAACTTGTAATTAAGTCAGCGATTTTATCTTTTAGGTCATTCTTGAACATTTTTCTAATACAGGGGTCCAAATAATACAAGCCAGGGCTAAGATTAAAATTACAACTGGAAGTAAAAAGTTAAGTATACCTTAGTTTTACCAGACCACTGAGCAGATTAACAGCTCTCCTAGGGTTGGCCCGAAGGATTAGACTTATTTTACGAGGTTAAGAACCAACTGGTTACTTAGCAACGGGACCTACAGCTTATTGTGGAATCCGAACCACATTATAGCGAGAAATGAATTTCTATCACCAGAAATAAATTCCTCTAACTCTTCATCAGCCGGCCGCGGGAACTGAACTCCGGCCCATTGAGTGACAGTCTGAAGCTCAATCGAGTCGGCCAACAAAGGGCTCACAACAACTGGAAGTAAGCTGGATAATAGCAGACTCCAATAGTTTTCTTGAAGAGAAATCTTTCGATCTGGCAATCACTGAACTTTCAGTCCAGTTTATCCTGTGAGAGTTTTCACTTAAATGAATGAATATAGCATTGGATGCTTGCCCAGTTTTGACTGAATACTTATGTTGCTTAATACGTACATCTAAATCTTTGCTAGATTGGCCAATATAAAAAGAGGGGCAATCCAAACATGGAATTTTATATATTATGTTGTTGTTTTCTTTAGGGCTATTTTTTATTAACATTCTTTTGAGTGTGTTATTATAAGAAAAAACGAGGTTTACATTAAAGGTTTTAACAATGATTTTATGTTTTCAAAACCACTAAAATAAGGCAAGCTAAGAATGTTCTTAGGGGTTTCTTTCTTCATGTTACTTTCACTAAAAACTTTTTGTGGGCTTTGTTATAACAAATATCTAGTATATGTGAAGGATAACATAAATCTGTCCCTATTTTTCTTATGTATTCAATTTCTTTATCCAAATACTGGGGACTGACAATGTGCAAGGCTCGTAAAAACATAAGAAGAAAAAATTGATATTTTGATGTTGAGGTGATGGCCTGAATAAAAATGGACATTAGTTAAGTTGTTGGTTGGTTTCCTATAAATATTGAATTTACACTGAAATAGTTCTCTATGTATTAAAACATCTAAGAAAGGGAGGCAATTGTCTTTTTCTAATTCTAATTCTAACGTTAGCACAGCGACCCGGGAAATTTGAAAATTAGTGCGGAAACATTAGAAATTACTCTAGCTGAAATTTGTGCCGGATTACTGATTGTTCCAGACTACTGACTGCCGGATTAGTGATGGTCAACCTGTATGTATATATATATATATATATATATATATATATATATATATATATATATATATATATATATATATATATATATATATATATATATATATATATATATGTGTGTGTGTGTGTGTGTGTGTGACTTCTCATACTATGTATCAGTCCTTTGTCAATGGCTTAGAAATCAAATCAAATCCAGTCAGGACCCACACCCCGTCTATTATTTTTCACCTTATATACTGTATATATTTATATATATATATATATATATATATATATATATATATATATATATATATATATATATATATATATATATATATATATATATATATATCACATTACCACAGGTGAAAAAATAAGGTCCTGACCGATTTGATTTGATTTCTAAGCCATTGACAAAGGACTGATACATAGTAAGAGAAGTCACACACACACACACACACACACACACACACATATACACATATATATATATATATATATATATATATATATATATATATATATATATACTGTATATATATCGACGATCTATTGCTAGAACTTGCGATAATTTGTGTCGTCATAGAGCTGGAGGAAGGAGTGAAAGGCGCTGACCAGCGCTTTCATGTATTTCCCACACCTCCTCAGGGTCAAGTGATACAAAAAATCATTGTTTGTTACAAAGACACCTCTGTGGCAGCAATACATAAACATAAAACTACCATACTACTATTTGAAAACTAATTGTCTAAATATGTTGTCTATAAGTAGCTCAAACCAGTCTGTCCATCCCGGGGCTGCTGTTGATCAAATCTACATGAGTTTTCTTTATTATACATGTCTCAACAATGTTTCTTTTTGTGATGTGTTTACAGAACTTGATCTCATTAGCTTCTTTCCAATTCATGGTGTGGTTGCAGTCATTCATATGTTGAAACAAACTACTTGCAGTATTCCCTGTTCTGACATTATATTTCTGGATCGGGTCCCGTGTCAGCCGGTGAAAAGGTCCATTCAGCACTTATTTCTAGGTAATTCCGTTGATAGATACCAGAGAAAGCTAAATGAAATGCTGGAGTTACTACCCCCAGAGCGAGCTCCATTAGATGGAGTCGTGTATGGAAAAGGGTGAACTATAAAAACACGGAACCTTATCCTATAGAGATCCCAAAGTCAAAAGTCCCACAGAGAGGTGCCGTTACAAACCCATGCACCACTCGCGGACAGTACACAAATCACCGCTAGCCTCATTCCATTTCAGCAAGCACCTACGGTCACACGTGTTTTCGTTGTGCTTTTTATCTTGTGCTTATTTGCATCATTATGGCATCCTCGCAAGGTCTTTCTTCATCAAAGTTGAGTACCAGTGTTAAGTTTTTTATTTGAGGCGATTGAGGCTCCATATTTCCCTTTAGTCTAGTAATTAAGGGGATTTATAACGCCCGTCTCGATCTCCTCTCGCGGCCTCACGTGACCTCCATGCGAGGTTCGCGAACTTGGGTCTTTTTCACTGTTCCTCTTCATGTTTAGGATTATTTTCCTATTCGTGAAGTCTAATTAGTGATTTTGATTGATTAACTTTTGTGTCCCTTTGCTTCGAGAGTGAAGGCTGTCGTTTAGGCTTCGGGCTACCCCCTCGGGCCTATTCGCCTCTTATCATTTCCTTAACATGCCTTATTTTTGCCCTTCACTTCTCTTAGCTTCTGGGAATTTTATTTTCGTTGGTACTGTTAAGATTATTTGTTTAATCTTTGCCCTTGTGTTCGGATGCATTTGATATTTGTTGATTATTATGGATATTTCTTTTGTTAGAGGGCGGCCATTTCCCTTCACGTCCACATCGGGTTGGGTATGGTCCTCCTCTTATATTCGTTTTGTTAATTTTTTATCCATTTATCATGGGTTGGTTGTTAGCTTTAGTATTACCTTTTCTGGGGCGTTAGGCTATTGCCCCCCCTTTTTTCCATGAAAAAAGGGGGGTGGTCGATCATTCGTTTTCGTTCACATGTCCATCATTGTGTTTTGTGTACGTTTTTCCAATGTGGCGCTCTCCTTAAGTTTTGGCTGGGGTCTTTTCATCTTATGTTTTCCCTTCCCCTGTTTCGGCTTTTCGCGTAGCCTAATAAGCCTCTTGTTCAAGCTGAAATAGCGAGGGATGTCGTAGCTTCCCTCTCCCTGAAGCCGCTTAGGCTAATAAGCCTCTTGGTTAAGCTGGGATAGCGAGGGACATCACGTAGCCTACCCTAGTTTTGTCATTTCATAAGGTTAGTTTCCAGTTATTGGTTATGTCGACACACCCTTACCCCTCCCTCCTCCCGAGTGCTCTCTCTCCCCTTGATTCGTTTTCAATCTTGTTAACTTATCAAGGCTTGGGAGCATTCCTATCCTTTTAGCCTATAGCCTGTGTCCCCTTCCTCTGCATTGTTTGGCCTGCCCTTGGTACAGTCTCTGACTTTACCAGCCTATACCCCTCCAGGGACTGCTGGTGGCCGGGGGAGCTTCCCCCTCTCCCGTCCACCATCTTTGGCCTTCTTTGCCTCCTCCCCCCCCCTTTCTGACCATGGAGGTTGTTCCTCTCCCTCTCCGGCTTCTCTCGCGCTTGCTGGGTAGCTGTCTCAGTCAGCAAGTGGACGTGAGGACCCGGAGCGCCCGGATTGTGCATTCCCACTCTCTGGTCGCTTCTTTACGGTTCTTCCTCCTGGTCTATTCATCCCTCCCCTCCGTACGTCATCTCCGGCGTGTTGTTTAATTAGACGACACTCCGGTTTAGTCCTATTCTCGTGGCCAGTTAGTGTTTTCCACCTGACTGTCTTCGTGTCCGGACCTTTGACGTTCCCTTCCTTTAGCTAACCACTGTCTGCTTTTCTGTTATTCGAGGCGCATTCCTTGCTTCCCGCTCCGGCGGTTCTAGTGTTTACCGGTCTTCCGTTATCGCTAGTTTCAGAATTTCATTCTCAGTTGCCGGGAATGCGCTTACTCCGGACAGTTTTAACATTCCCATTTTATTTTGTATCCGTCACATACTTTTAAGGCATGTTACTCCGGCTAGTTCCGGTATATTTATTATGTTTATTTTGTATGAGATTTTATTTTAATCCGGTTGCCTTCCGGATCATTCCGGCAGGTTTCACGGTTTTATTATATATACTAATGTGTTGCTCCGGCACCTTACACGGTGTACTCATAATCTCATACTTTTACAGGTGGTGCGCTGCCAAGAACAGGGGTGCTCCGCAGCCCTCCACCAGGCCAGCGGCCACGAAGTTTGTCGGTCCCACTCTGGGTGTGCGGTCCACGTAGGGGATCTCATTGTTTGGCACCCTGACGGATGTGATGTTTGCTATGCTCTTTACGAGCAAGCTATCGATGATTCGGTAGGTTGTCATATATCTTTCCTTTTTAGCCAAACTGTATTTTATACGAATTACCGATTTCCCCCCCTTCGGGGCCTAGGTTGGAGTTGGATCGACGGTCCCCCTCCACCAGTCAAGTTTTATCAGGCTCCGTCCAAGGATCTCGAGGACTTTGTGGAAGATCTTTTGCAGAAACAGGCTATAAGGAAAGTGAGGACACTGAAGTTCCAAGGCAGGCTCTTCAGTGTTCCCAAGAAGGGTTCCGACAAGCGGAGAGTAATTCTGGACTTGTCCCGTCTGAATTCCTACATTCGTTGCGACAAGTTTCTTCGGATGCTTACAGTCTCCCAAGTTCGGACCCTACTGCCCGTGGAGCCGTAACCACCTCTTTAGATCTTTCCGACGCCTATTATCACGTCCCGGTTGCGAGAAGGTTCTCCCCCTTTCTGGGGTTCAGGCTCGGAAGGCAGGCATATTCCTTCAAGGTGATGCCTTCGGCCTCAACATAGCCCCAAGGATTTTCACCAAGTTGACAGACACGGTCGTACAACAACTCCGGTCTCAAGGGATTACGCTGGCCGCGTATCTAGACGACTGGATCATCTGGGCATCCAGCGTCGAGGAATGCCGGAGGGTTACATCCGTGGTGGTTGGCTTTCTAGAATCTTTGGGCTTTCGTGTAAACAAGGAGAAGTCCCGCCTAGTTCCGAGCAGTTGTTTTCAATGGCTGGGAATCCAGTGGGATCTGAATTCTCACAAGCTCTCTCTTCCTCCTCCCAAGAGGAAAGAGATAGCCAGAGCAACCAGACAGTTTCTCAAGTCCAAACGAGCCTCTCGACAGGCCCAAGAAAGAGTCTTGGGCTCCCTTCAGTTCGCTTCAGTGACAGATCTGTTGCTGAAGGTAAAACTGAAAGATATCAACAGAGTGTGGCGGAGTCGAGCAAATATCAGCCTCAGAGACAAGGTGTCTCTGATTCCTCCCATCTTGAAAAAGAGACTCCGGCCTTGGTCGACTGTCAAGAGCCTGTCCAAGTCAGTCCCCCTGCAATTTCCTCCTCCGGCGTTGGTTATCCACACAGACGCCTCCCTAAGCGGGTGGGGAGGATATTCTCAACACCAAGAAGTGCAGGGGACTTGGTCCCCCATGTTCCACCAGTTCCATATAAACGTTCTGGAGGCCATGGCGGTCTTTCTTACCTTAAAGAAGCTTCTTCCCCCCAAGAAGATTCATATAAGGCTGGTTCTGGACAGTGCCACGATAGTCCACTGCATAAACAGGGGAGGTTCAAAATCCAGCCAGATCAACCAGGTAATGATTGCACTTTTCTCCTTGGCGTGCAAGAACAAGTGGCACCTGTCTGCCACTCATCTTGCAGGGGTCCGGAACGTTGTGGCGGATTCTCTATCAAGGACAACTCCCCTCGAGTCGGAGTGGTCCCTAGACAGGGTCTCGTTCAATTGGATCTGCAACCAAGTTCCGGGCCTGGAGGTAGATTTGTTCGCAACCAAGCTCAACAACAAGCTTCCTCATTACGTAGCTCCCAACCTGGACCCTCAAGCTCTCTTCACGGACGCAATGTCATTGGATTGGAACAGGTGGAAGAAGATTTATCTGTTCCCTCCAGTAAACTTGTTGTTAAAGGTCCTTCACAAACTCAGGACATTCAAGGGTCAAGTAGCTCTAGTGGCTCCCTACTGGCCAAAGAGCAGCCAGTTTCCACTTCTGCTGGAACTGAAACTTCGCCACATCCAAATCCCCAGTCCGAAACTAACACAAGTAGTACAAACTCAGACTGTGTCAGCTTCCTCAAAAATTCAAAATGCCCTGGCTTTGTGGACTTTATGAAATTTGCGGCTCAAAGAGATGCTAATGTTGATCCTGTTAATACCATGTTCTTGGAATCAGATAAGCGGGTCTCCACTCTTCGGCAGTATGACTCAGCAGTTAAGAAGCTAGCACTCTTTTTGAAAGAATCTGAGGCTACAGTAATGACCATAAATTTGGCAATCTCCTTTTTTAGATCACTGTTTGAGAAGGGTTTAGCCTCCAGTACTGTTACTACAGTCAAGTTGGCTTTACGAAAAGTATTTTTGTACGGTTTCAAAATTGACCTCACAGATCCTTACTTTTCTTCCATCCCTAAGGCCTGTGCATGACTGAGACCAGTAATCCGTCCACATACGGTTTCCTGGTTTTTGAATGATGTGTTGAAGTTAGCCTCAGATATCGATAATCAGTCTTGTCCCTACCTTTCCTTATTGAGGAAAACATTGTTCTTAGTTAGCCTAGCTTCGGGTGCTAGAATTTCAGAGCTGTCTGCACTCTCTAGGGAACCCAACCATGTCGACTTCCTTCCACCAGGGGAGGTTTTGCTGATTCCTCACCCTAAATTCCTAGCCAAAAATGAAGATCTGCAGAATAGGTGGTCGCCTTGGAAAATTCTCCCCCTTCCTCAAGACCTGTCCCTGTGTCCAGTTCATACACTGAGGGCTTATTTAGACAGGTCCTCTCACATCTCATCTGGGCCTCTCTTTATCAGGGGTGGGGGGAATATCTCTATGTCTGCTATTAGACAGCAAATCCTTTACTTCATCAAGCAGGCTAATCCTGACTCAGTCCCAAGAGTTCATGATATTAGAGCTGTGGCCACCTCCATTAACTACTTCCATTACATGAATTTCTCGGATCTTACCAAATACACTGGTTGGAAGTCGCCCTTGGTTTTCAAACGTCACTATTTGAAATCCTTAGAAGCTCTCAAATTCTCAGCAGTCGCGGCAGGGAACGTTGTCCCTCCCTCTGGTACCCTTTCTGATTCCTAGTCAATTCTTCCTCCACTGCCTCAGTTATCCCCTTCCAGTCATTTTAGTCAGGCGTGCCTTGACTTTCTCACCTGACCGTGTTATCAGTATATTTGTCTGATTGACACATTTATGTTATAATGTTTTCAATTTTGTATAGTTATTTTGTTTAAGTATATTTTTTATATTGTCATGTTAATTTTAAGCTCCCATCAGTTACATTTGTACATTATTTGTTATTATTGCTAGCAATTAAAATTTTTTGGTGGACCTCTGGTCTTCTGTTCCCCTTACATTTTGTTATCTCTTACAGTTTAAGAATGATATTTATTTCTCTGTTAATTTTTCACCGGCTGACACGGGACCCAATCCAGAAAAGGGATTTTGACAAAGGAAAAATCTATTTCTGGAGAGGGGACCGTGTCACCCGGTGACCTACCTCTGTCATGTGTCGTCTCCCCCCCATAGTAAACATCATTCTGGTGGGGTGTTGCTTTCATGGAATGCGGCTAGCGGTGATTTGTATACTGTCCGCGAGTGGTGCATGGGTTTGTAACGGCACCTCTCTGTGGGACTTTTGACTTTGGGATCTCTATAGGATAAGGTTCTGTGTTTTTATAGTTCACCCTTTTCCATACACGACTCCATCTAATGGAGCTCGCTCTGGGGGTAGTAACTCCAGCATTTCATTTAGCTTTCTCTGGTATCTAGCAACGGAATTACCTAGAAATAAGTGCTGAATGGACCTTTTCACCGGGTGACACGGTCCCCTCTCCAGAAATAGATTTTTCCTTTGTCAAAATCCCTTTTATGTTCTTTTAATCTTGTTTCGAGATCCTTTCCACTCTTTCCCATGTACTTTTTATTACACTGATTGCAAAGGATCTCATATATGCAACCATTCTTCTGTAGAGGGGAACTCCTGATTAACATGTTCTCAAGTACATAGTTCTTAAAAATGACATTAACTTTAAATGGTATCAACAGCCCAGTGATGGCCATAATCTGGTTACTTTATGGTAAAACAAGAAGGTTTTTCACATTAAAATCACTTCTATGCCCAGCTTCATAAAGAGTTTTACTTGCTTTAAAGAAATCTGTCAATAAAATCACAAGGGTAGCACAATAGTTTTTATGTTTATGTATTGCTGCCACAGAGGTGTCTTTGTAACAAATAATGATTTTTTTGTATCACTTGACCCTGAGGAGATGTGGGAAATACACAAAAGCGCTTGGTCAACTCCTTTCATTCCTTCCTCTAGCTCTATGACATATATATATATATATATATATATATATATATATATATATATATATATATATATATATATATATATATATATATATATATAATATCTTAATATCAAATCCACGCTACCATATATGCCTATAAACCTACAGTATCGTGTGTTGCGTTGCGTACGTGAGGAAAAATGAGAGGTTTGCTTTTTTATGTAAAATGTTTTTTAGGCAAAATAGTTCAAACAAATTGTTACCTACCATACTGTGTTTTGTTCATGAGAGAGGAAGAGAAAAAGTGGTTTGCTTGTTTTACAAAGTGTATTTATACAGTACATGTATTTTGTTACAAATACAGTATGTGAAGATAAGCTAGCTAATTTCCATTTGCATCAAGTGCTCAGTTTAAAGTGTGATGATTCTTACAAGCATACTGAGTGTTTATGGTTATGTGGTATTGACAGGGTAGGGGGAATAAGGGTACAGTTGTCATTTTACACCCACAGAGTTTTATTTGACCTTATCTGACAGGGCTTTGGCTGTATTAATCTGTATAACTCAAAGATTGTTAAATTATCTCAAACTTTTACATACAAAATTCATGGAATGAATGGAAAGAAATATTTCAAATATGTTAATAAAAGATATCTCACCTTGTCCTACATTGAAATCTTCGCCAGTGGCAGTAAAGGTTAGTGTTAATTCAGCGTCCACTCTGACTCCTTTCAAGTCTGTCACACGTCCAGGGGGATACGCATTTGCATCTGGAAAGGTGCCTGTGGATTGGCCATGAATACCTTCACTGGAGCTAAAATTGAATGTTCCAGCACTTGTAAGTAAATCACCAGGTATTCTGAGACTGCTGCCGCAACAAGCAAGGTCGAGATCTGAGTAATGAAAAATGATAAAAGAGTAAGTTATTTTTCAGAATCCTATGTATTTTCCATTCAGAGAGAATACCACTCAGCTTGTCTCTCTTACAGTAAAATCTACAATTAAAAAGGCATTAAATGTGTTGTTAATACTCAGCAGTGTTTCTGCTAAACTTTTGGGAGATATAAATTTTTGTTGCTACAATAGTTTTGCTCTAGACAACATATTTATAACTTCATTCAAAGTTACTTTTTAACTTTGACACATATTAATAATGGATATATAATTCCATATACCATGGTACTCTCCTAGATTTTACTGGTTTCCTATGAGCATGAAATTCCAAGATTATAAGAATTAAACATTTTGAGAAGATTTTTAACACCCATGCCAGGCAACTATCTAAAACTTTTTAGTATAAAAATCACTGTTATACAAGTCTCATCGGGTCCTCCACTCTTCCAACATCTTAAAGAAATTTTTTCATACATTAGATTCTTCACTCTTAAAAAAAAAAAAAAAAAAAAAAGTCTCAAGGCATTAAAAGTGATGTTTTCATTTTATTCACCTAAAACCCTCTATTTCATTCTAACGCCTAGACACAATAGTCCCCAACACAACTTTTTGATGGGAAGTCTAGACCAGGTAAGCAGTGGCATACAAAGCAACTACCTGAAGGCCAACTAACTTGTGGAAACCTCTATTAATTGCCAAAATATTATTCCATATAAGCCATTTTCTGTCACAGAAAATCTGCACTTTCCTAACCAGTCTGTCTCTCTTCAAAGGATAGTCTTACCACAAACCATATCAAGGAGTCTTGGAAAAACAGCCCATGAGGGTTGCCTCCTGTGACCAAAACTAAAGTGAGAAATAATTTGACTGGATGCACCTTGTGAAGGTACAGTCATCCAAAGCTTACATTTGGTCATAAAAGTCACATTACTGGCAATACTGTACAGTCAAAATCCTTTCACTGACTTTGAGATAGGAAGGACCTCCCTGGAAGACTTTTAACTCATGAATTTATTTTGCTGTGGCTATGGTTTCCCTTACAAATGGCTTTATTGAAGCAATGGAAGCATTCTCTATGATTCCTGGACACTAATCTAGTAGGGCTGTTCAGTTAGATAAAGTCTTAAGTTTGGCCACTGTCTTAACAGTGGTTATTAAAAGTCTATGTTGAAGAACACCTCTAGAGACCTCATTGAATAACTCTACTTTTGGAGTTTGTTTGTAGTTAAGAGAAAAAATCAATTTCAATTAACAATTGGCCTCTTGTCAACTTAACAGACGAGGAGATCTGTTTATTAATAAAGATTTAGTCCTTTACACCTTATGATGAATACATCTTAACTGTGGAAAGGAAGGAAGGCAAATACATCAGTTGTTCTGTAAGTTTCCTACTTCTCCTATGTCTTACAGTATTTACTTCCAATACATAAAAAGTCTCTTTATGTAGTAAGAGATTTGAAAGGCAGAGGCCAGTTTAGAAGGGAAACCATATTTTAATTCCCTTATGCGGAAAGCATTTACATTTCCTGTCTAAGAATAATATTGCTAGCTGGGGAAGTATTAAATTTACTTTAAAGTAAAATGAAAAGGATTGTGTGATGTTTTTAAGCATGCAAAGCAACCTAGTTCGGTACATAAATAGCTGCTTCACTTACATCACCACAAAGGATCTAAAGAAATCTGCTTTCTTTATGAGGAAAGAGATTTAGAGCAATTACAATCAAACAAATGATTTACCTTCCTTATTAGGGGATATTATTTCACTACAGTTAAAGCCCTTCGATCAGACAACTACAAATCAAGAACTACCCCTAATCTTGCAATAACAAAACCTGAATTACAGCAGATGACTTGATATTAATTTTCTCATAATATCAAAATGCATATAATATATGAAGGACAGAGAATATGAAAGAAAATAAAAGGTTACTGTTCAAACAAAATAAAATCATTTCATTAATTTAAAAGATCAGGCTATTCTTCTGTAGTAAAGTACAGCTCGGTACCATTTGACATCTGCTGAAAGGACAATTATAATTAGGTTGTGAGGCCTTCCATACTGATTTTGTAAAACCTGTTTGAGGATGGCCTCAACAACCTGATGATCAAAACAGTAATCTAAAAATGGAGGTGTGAAGGCACTATTAATACTTTTGAGCAGCAAAAAGCAGTCCTACCACCTACTTTTGCCAAAATCAACAAGAAAACCATGTTTGTTCTCATTATCATTCAGTCACAAGCTTGTAAGGGACAGCATTGCGATCCTATGGGCACGTGTGGGTGAATCATCCAACGGACAAAAACAAGACAAAGTATCCCGCTTTCTCTCTCTCCCTCCCGTGCGTAAGCCAGAGGGGACCGCAACTTCTACCATACAATATTTCTGTCTGTTTCCCTATAACCAATGTTGTCTCGATTCATGTACAATCACCACTACTTGCATTGCCATGCAAGCATTCCAATCATGTACTCATAATGTTCCACCAAATCTTGTGTGTCAAACTGTATGTTTCCATTTGTGAAGACACATATATCATGCTACTGCACTGTATTCATTTATCTGTCTTGAATCTCATGCAAATGTCTATATGTGGAGTTTCCTGGCCTTTCCATTGATATATGCTTTTTCATTGTACGTTTATTTTGCCTCTCACAATTGCCATCTGTTTTTCTGTTATGCAGTGAATAAATATGAGATTCACTGATCGGGATTATGAGAGAGAGAGAGAGAGAGAGAGAGAGAGAGAGAGAGAGAGAGAGAGAGAGAGAGAGAGAGAGAGAGAGAGAGAGAGAGAGAGAGAGAGAGAGAGAGAGAGAGAGAGACACGATGTTGATAGTTTAAAATGATGAGCCATGAGACCAAGTAAATTGAAGACTAACCATAACAAACCTCCAAGATGTGGGAAAGGAAGGAGGCGCTAGAGGAATCAAAAGGTCAGCAAAATTGACCTGATTTGTCCTTGCCAAAAGTGGGAGTTAAGATTGAACCATTAAGAGTAAAGTAGACGTCCTCAAGGAGGCGGAGTTTTATTCAACATAGGTCCAGAGTTCATTCTGATCAATTTTTAGCCAGAGTTATTTTGAAACCCAATTGGGTAGGATTTGTGTCACTCAACTCTCTAACATCAAGAAATTTCTAAGTCCAGTGTGGCTGGCCATGTGAAATAGTTTAGTGTTAAGTAAGTGTGATAATGATAAATAATTATAATAAACTTTGGTTTTTAATAGGTTACTAGGATAACACCGAATGTTAGGCTAGGCTACAACATATAGTGACGTTTCATGTATAATTTCGGCCAAAATTCTTAAAATCTGAGCCTACATTATGTACATAGGACGCAGTGGGATTTTTTAGGCCATTTTTTGATTAAAAAAGGCGTATAAGACGCACTTTTTTAATAAAAAAATGGCCTAAAAAATCCCACTGTGTCCTATGTACATAATGTAGGCTCAGATTTTATGAATTTTGGCCGAAATTATACATGAAACGTCACTATATGTTGTAGCCTAGCCTAACATTTAGTGTTATCCTAATAACCTATTAAAAACCAAAGTTTATTATAATTATTTATCATTATCACACTTACCATCACCGCAATTACTACTGCTAGTATTATAATCAATATCTAAGTTGTTATTATCGATATTTTCATTAAAATGTGTTAATATCATTATCGTCGTCTACAGCGCATCACCGCATTCCAACATTTACAGACTTACAGTACGTGTGCTGCCACCTATTGGTGATCATCTCGAGAGCTTTACAAATAACAAGGCTTCGTTCAGTTGGTAGTTGGCAATTCCTGCTAACATTCTCTTTACGCATAACAACATGGCTTCGATCAATTGTTGGTTGACAATTCCTGCTAGCATTCTCTTTAGGCATAATAACAAGGCTTCGTTGAGTTGATACTTCGTAACTCATGCTAGCATTCTCTTTTAAGAATAATAACATGGCTTTGTTCAGTTGCTCACGAGACTCGGGCCGTTACATAAGAAACATTTTTATTTATTGGATTTTACCCCTGCAAATATGGATACGGGAAGCAAGAGGCAAAGTTACACTATTCGCTACAAACTTCAAGTTATAGAATATGCTAAAGAACACGGCAACAGAGCAGCAGCAAGATATTTTGGTCCTCCTCCTACTGAAAAAATTATACGTTCTTGGAGGCTGCAAGAAAATAAACTACGGGGAGCAAAGAAAGGAAATCGTAACCTTCATTTTTCAGCCCACATTGGCCTGCAATTGTTTTCTTCTCCCCCAAATATTTTCCATAATCATTTTACTGTGCATCACCAACGTTGTCTGCACGCTTACAAACGATGGTGCTGCCACCTAACAGTATTCATATCAAACCAAGAGGCAGCTTTCAGCTGCAGTGATGAAACGTAGTAAATTCCAGAGCTTGATTGTATACTTTTATAATATATAATGGAGATATATAACATATTACTGTAGGTAACATCTTTATTAATGTTTCTGTTGATTCTGCCGGTAAGAAATAATGTTTACAAATGAATGTGTTGCAATCTACTGGTAAACCTATGAGGTAACTTTCAGCAGCAGACGAAACATTCGATCGTAGTAAATGGCTGATTGTATAATACATATTTTGATAAATATAAATATGGTAAATAACTTCTTTATTAATGTTTTTGTTGATTCTGTTGGTAAGAAACAATATGCATATGATAACCTAATACTACAGTTTTTACTTACCAAAATCATATGAGCATAGGCTAGGAAACCTTATTTTTTTTCCCTCAATGTCCTGCTGAAATTGGGGTGCGTCCTATGCAGACATGCGTCTTATAAGCCATCAAATATGGTAATCTCTGTTTTGCCCTGTCTGTGTAGAAACTACTTTGCGGCTCGCACCAGCCTATAACAACTTCGAAGATCTGTACATTTATTCAGTAAGGAACCACCAATAAACTAGACGACACCCAACCAGTATGTCACTCAATACTATCCTTACACTGGTGACCCCGGAGTGACCCGAAGGAGCTGGTGGCAGATGTCCAACCCACGATGAAGACCCACGTGCCAACAAACCCTTCGCTGCCTCAGCTTCCTGCCGTTCCCGAGCTCTCAGTAGATGTCCGATCCTCTGAGATGACCCACCCCACCACAGGAACCCTGGACGCCTCCTCCAGGCAGCCTGCCACTGCCCCCGAACTCGTACCAGACGACCTGACCAACGAAGGACCAGCCGACGTTATCCTTCACCCTGCTGCCGTCCTCCTCGAGTCCCTGCTGGCCGGCGCCGCCCTTCAGCCTCCTGCCCAAAGCCCAAGCCCTTCGTGCCCATTCCAATTGCCAGCAAGACGATTTCCACATCGGGGCCTTGCTTGTGGGGGGGAGTATTGTAAGGGACTGCATTGCAATCCTACGGGCACGTGTGGGTGAATCATCCAATGGACAAAAACAAGACAAAATATCCCACTTTCTCTCTCTCCCTCCCATGCGTCAGCTGGAGGATACCGCTCGAAGGAACGCAACTTCTACCGTACAATATTTCTGTCTGTTTCTCTCTAACCATTGTTGTCTCGATTCATGTACAATCACCACGACTTGCATTACCATGCAAGCATTCCAATCATGTACTCATAATGTTCCACCGAATCTTCTGTGTCAAACTGTATGTATGTTTCTCAATACTATCCTTACACTGGTGACCTCGGGGTGACCCGAAGGAGCCGATGGCAGACGTCCGATGGGAAACCGAAGGCCGGCTCTGCCGCTGCGGGACTTAGACTTTCCCTTGACTTTGCCTCGACCAGACATGATGAAAGGATCTCTCGTGCGATGCGTTAGCTCGAACCAACTGATCCTTTCATCATGTCTGGTTGTGGCAAATGAGGCAAAGTCAAAGTCCCGCAGTAGCAGAGCCGGCCTTCAGTTTCCCGTCGGACGTATACCATCGGCTCCTTCAGGTCACCAGGTCACCAGGGTAGTATTGAGAAACATACATACAGTTTGACACAGAAGATTCGGTGGAATATTATGAGTACATGATTGGAATGCTTGCATGGCAATGCAAGTAGTGGTGATTGTACGAGTACATGAATCGAGACAGATTAATGAATACAATGCAGTAGCATAATATATGTGAAATGGCGAGATGTTTGGCATCTTCACAAACAGAAACATACATACAGTTTGATACAGAAGATTCGGTGGAACATTATGAGTACATGATTGGAATGCTTGCATGGCAATGCATGCAGTGGTGATTGTACATGAATCAAGATGACAATGGTTAGGGAGAAACAGATGGAAATATTGTATGGTAGAAGTTGCGTTCCTTGAGTGAGAGAAAATGGGATGCTTTTGTTTTTCCTCTGTCTGGGTCCCTCCGAAGATATGACGCACGCACGCACACACACACTCGTGTGCTCGAATGAAACCGCCGTCGGTGTGACGGGTCTCTTACAGCTTTCCCAACCAGTGCCAGAGGAGTTAGGTTGACCTGTTGGGCAGCACAATTCAAGTCCACATATGGAGCACCTTCCAAACCACCTGCTTTTTTGGGGGAAGACAATCACAAGGGCTTCTCTGGGCATGTGAGAGCCGGACTCTGTTTACATCCTTGAGCTGTAGTTGGAGGACTGGATCTACAACTAATGCAAACAGTAACAGGCCCTGGATCTGTTCCAACTGCCATCAGGTACCCTGCATTGGGCCAGGAACCTGTGCACATCTTTCGTTATTCTGATTTGAGTCTAGCTGGAGAGTAACAACCACCAAGAAGGGTATTCCAACAGAGTCCCAGCAACAAAAAATGCTTGCTGGATGTGAGGAAGGACTTGTCACAATTAATTAGTATAGGATACTCTATAGGCACGGTAAGTAAGAGGCATTATTCCTGTGTTGGTGGTTTATTACAGAAGCGTCTTAATCCTACGGTGGGTACAGGGCAACTGACGTTCGCACCAAAATCTTGGCGCGGACGGAGTTAGGTAATGCAACTTACCACAGACATAACATTCCATTCAGTAGTATTACTGATATCAGCAACATGATACACACCTATCCTACATCCCCCTCCAAGCTGCGCATTACCGCAAATACAGGTATACTCAAAACTCACAATTAGAGACAAATTAAGGATATCATAATCAAGAAAAGGCAAAACAAAGAAAAAAAAATCAGCAAGGAATGGTTAATGGAAGCAAAACTTAATAACAGCTCAGCAAACACAATGCAATCTATTTTCCACCTTCGTAGTCCATCTAAGCTGGGCGTTTAGTTGGCCTTGAACTACGCCTACCAAGGGGTGGGGGGCTGCCGTGGCCAGCAGACACCTCCTGGTCCTGGGTACGTGGCACTTACTGAATGAATGTACAGAATCTTCGAAGATGTTATTGGCCTGTGCGACGCAAAGTAGCATCTACACACAGACAGAGCAAAACAGAGGTAATGTTTCAGACATTTGTGTTTGTTGGCAGACAAACAGATGGCGATTGTGAGAGACATAATAAATGTACGTTGATAAATCATATATCAATGGAAAGGCCAGGAAATTCCACATATGGACATTTGCATGAAATTCGAGACAGATTAATGCAGTGGCATAATATATGTGAAATGGCGAGACATTTGGCGTCTTCGCAGAAGCTTCGGTGGAACATTATGAGTACATGATCGAAATGCTTGCATGGCAATGCAAGTAGTGGTGATTGTACATGAATCTAGACAAAAATGGTTAGAGAGAAATAGACAAGAATATTGTATGGTAGAAGTTGCATTCCTTTGAGCGGTCCCCTCCAGCTGACGCATGGGAGGGAGAGAGAGAAAGCGGGATGCTGTCTTGTTTTTGTCCGTTGGATGATTCACACACGGGTGTACCCATAAAACCGCCAATGCGGTTCCTTACAGACTAACCGTCATCCAAATATAGAACTCTGATACCAAGCAGATGACTGTATCCTGCTAAAGATCCCAACACACAGGTGAATACTCGTAATGCAATACTAGGGCCAAAAGAAGGGTTAGAATGGGAAGTCTTTCTCTTTGAAGACAAAGTGCAGATACTTCCTTGACTGAGGATGTGCCGGGACATGGAAGTACATATCCTACATGTCAATAGAAATCTTCCATTTGCCCTTCTGATGGCCGCCAGGACCTAACTGAATTACTCCATGGAAAAGGGAGTAAAATGAACAAACTTGAGACTGGAAATGACCAATACTGGCCTCCAGCCCAGCTCCCCCACCCCAGGTCTTGGAAACACGTCAAATTGATGGTAAAGCCTCACTGACTAGTCTAAAATTGCTTCAATGGTCTCGTTGCATAACAAGTGTCTGACCTCCCCTTCCCAAACTCAGAACTTCTCCATGTGAAGAGTGTGGGGAGAGAAGGATATCAGGAATGTCGAGTGGGGTGGAAAAATAACAAAAGGTACCAAGTATCCTTCTCTGAGAACCATCGCTACCCAAAGTTCTTCTTGAAGCTTTGCCGAACACTTCAGAAACTCTACATGGCCTTCAGAGGATCTTTACAGCCTTCTTGAGTTGAGAGTTCAAAACATCAGTAATGGTTGTATTTGCAATTCTTTCACTCTGAATGCGAACGTTAATCAGTCACTGAAGCAGAACTCGAGAGCGGTTTGGGATATTTCACATGGATTTCACACGGACAAGGCAAAGATAACTTTTCTATTCTCCTGATTCGAGGAATCATGGGCGATGCTTTAAACTGTTGGGGGTTATGGAGACAAAGATGGGACGTGTCATAAACAGCTGCTAATTGTTGAATTGGACTACCATATAAGGTAAATATGTACACAGCTGTTCCTATTACTTTAACACTGAGGTGTAACAAAGAATAATAAGTTGTTCCTCCCTTAGGTTGGGAAATAGGTCTATTAAGGTGAAGTTAATACTCTGATGCCTCATCAAGAAACGTTGGCCCTTCAGGACTAATAGTGATACAACTACTGTGTTATTATTATCATCAATATTCCTCATATGTATCCACATACTGTATATACATACACATCCATATATATGTATACACCATACACACATGCACATTTACACATACATAACATTTACATATATTTTTCATAAGTTGTATGTTAACAGAAATCTTTCACATTTGCAACTGATCCCTGATCCTCTTTTCCTGCTGAGAGCAACCAGATTTGCTGAACAGCAGCACCAATATGCAGTAAATGTGCCTTGCTGCCAAACTTCTTAGTTCCAGAGATCCTTTATTCATCACGTCGTTGACTGTGCAACAGTCTCCCTGACGATGATTTTTAAAAATTTACTTACATTTAGTCTATCTATCTTTTACTTACATTTAGTCTATCTATCTATTAATTTACTTATTTTTTTCTAATAACTGATCTCTTTCCATATCTTCTTTCACCTTCTGTTACTTCTTTCAAATGAACACATATCCTTTGGAAGCTTGGTTCATCAACTGAATAATAATAATAATAATAATAATAATAATAATAATAATAATAATATATTTTTCTCATAGTAATTGAGCTGTCATGCTAAGAACGGAACACCAACTTCAAAGGTACTTCTACCCTCAAAATAGCCAAAGTACCTAGTCAATTAGAGAAGTCTTTATGTCCAATGTGCAGGAACTTGAGAGAGAAAAAACTTGCATCTTGAACAGAGAGAAAACGAAAAACTGATAGCTATTGTAATGCATAGCTCTAAGCAGGTTCATAAAACTGGAAACCAATGCAGTGGCATTCCAAGAAACAGCTTGAATTGATACACTTCTGAGACTGCCTCAAAATGTGCTTTACCAGAATAAGTTTTAACTTCTTACTCATTTTAACAGGAGCCAAGGTAGAAGCATATAAGAGAGTGCACATCAATGGATTATCTTCAGCAAACGGCATCAAAGCAGAACAACGCAAACTATGAATTGCTTAAAAGCTAAAGGAGAATCAACCAAAACAGGGTTGAAAACCATGAGGTCTAAAGGAAAAGTGAGACAGCACAAAACAGCAAATCCATGCACAAAGACAGTGAGGCGATAACACTAGAGAAGGAGACATACCTGTGAAAGTCAGCAATAACATCACAGGATGCTGGTGGTAAGCATCAGATGGCTGGAAGAGGGTTCTCGCATGACTTCACTATGAAACAAGGACGACAGCTGGAACCATCTGCACAAAACTTTATGAGGCAATTGCCAAGGTGTAAGAGCCCACTCTAGCACAAGGCTGGCTTAATCTACATAAGTGGCAGAAGAGGAAGAGCCGCTATACAAATTGGAAAAGTTGTCAAAAGGTGACGAACATAAGGTGACAGAGGGGGAATTGAGTATGAAGGGGAGAGTTACCATCAGAAACTAATGAAATAATGACAATATAGGGCAAGTAAATGATTAACAACAGAAGTATTGATGAGCAGCTCAGAACCTACTGAAGTAAATGAAATATGTATATAATCCCTAGATAATTCCACCAGTTCACACACATCATTACTCTCTCCAAAAAAGTATATGTGAACCAGTACAGGCGAGCACTAAACCCTACCAAATAAATAATTTGGAGAACACATTGAATTTGAGCTGTGGCCAGTTGAGAGAGAGGTGGTGAAGGGTACATACCTTGGCCCCGAGACATGCCTTGGTTCCTTGTCAGCAGAGCAGACCAACTGACACAGGGAAGTCCAAAGGGCGGGCTACATAGAGACAAAGGCCCCGACACATGCTCTCTCTCACAGG
This sequence comes from Macrobrachium rosenbergii, assembly GCF_040412425.1. Classification (NCBI taxonomy): domain Eukaryota; kingdom Metazoa; phylum Arthropoda; class Malacostraca; order Decapoda; family Palaemonidae; genus Macrobrachium; species Macrobrachium rosenbergii. The sequence goes on along the minus strand of NC_089743.1, from coordinate 33,938,104 downwards.
GGGACGGAAAAAGGTTGATTATAGGGGGAACCACAATCTTCACCCATTATATACACAGTCACATGTCTGTTATTATTATTATTAAAGTAGTTTAACCAGACCACTGAGCTGACTTTTAGCTCTCATAGGGCTGGCCTGAAGGATTAGATTAAAATATTAGGTCCAGGCATGAGGCCAAGTGCTAGGACCCTACAGATCATTCAGTACAATGATGAATGAATTAAAATGAAATTAAAAATTGCATTTAGGCACATCCTCTCATACTGAAACCCATACATACAATAAATACATTTACTCAGACTTCCTTCCATACATACTAAAAAGGTATATTAAAATTCAGAATATAAATTAAGCAACATTTTAACAAATGTTAAAAGGGTTTTTGTGCTTTTATCATTTACTTATTTTTATATTTTATAATTAAATTACAGTTCCTCAAGAACAACAAAATTGGAACAACTGAAAATATAAAAGATTTTGACAAAACTTCTTTCACTGATTTATTTCCAGAAGTTGACATTCGTTGTTGGTCATACTTTGGACACTCACATAACACGTCTGACTGTTATTATTACCCTGCACTCTGAGCACTCGGGAGCCGGGCCACGTGAGCTGTTCATTAACCCTTAAACGCCGACTGGACGTATCGTAAGTCGACTAAAATTGTCTGTCGGGTGACGAGTGGACGTACCGTACGTAGACTACAAAAAATTTAAACCTTCAGCCAACTTTGACTCGACCGAAATGGTCGAAAAACACAATTGTAAGCTAAAACTCTTACATTCTAGTAATATTCAATCATTTACCTTCATTTTGCAACAAATTGGAAGTCTCTAGCACAATATTTCGATTTATGGTGAATTTTTGAAAAAAACTTATTCCTTATGTCCACGCGGTAACTCGGCCGAAAATTTCAGAAATTCTTTCATCATTTTGTCGTAATTTTTGCACCATTTTATATTAGCCATTACATAAAGTTTTATATATGAAAAAGTGCGCAATTTTATGTAAAATACAACAAAAAACAACCCATGGTTGTAGCTTTTATCAGTTTTGAAATATTTTCATATAAATCATGATAAGTGCCAAAATTTCAACCTTTGGTCAACTTTGACTCGACCGAAATGGTCGAAAAACGCAATTGTAAGCTAAAACTCTTACATTCAAGTAATATTCAATCATTTACCTTCATTTTGCAACAAATTGGAAGTCTCTAGCACAATATTTCGATTTATGGTGAATTTTTTAAAAAAACTTTTCCCTTACGTCCACGCGCGGTAACTCGGCCAAACATCTCTGAAATTCTTTCGTCACTTTGTCGTAATGTTTGTACCGTTTTATATTAGCCGTTACATAAAGTTTTATATATGAAAATGTGCGCAATTCCATGTAGAATACAACATAAAATAATTCATGGTTCTAGCTTTTATCAGTTTTGAAATATTTTCATATAAATCACGATAAGTGCCAAAATTTCAACCTTCGGTCAACTTTGACTCGACCAAAATGGTCGAAAAACGCAATTGTAAGCTAAAACTCTTACATTCTAGTAATATTTAATCATTTACCTTCATTTTGTAACAAACTGGAAGTCTCTAGCACAATATTTCAATTTATGGTGAATCTTTGAGAGAGAGAGAGAGAAAAAAAAAAAAAAAAAAAAAAAAAAAAACTTCTTACGTCCCAAGACGGTAACTCGGCCTTCATCTCAGAAATTCTTTCATCACTTTGTCGTAATGTTTGCACCGTTTTATATTAGTCGTTACATAAAGTTGTATATATGAAAACGTGCCCAATTTCATGTAGAATACAACAAAAAAAAACAACTCATGGTTGTAGCTTTTATCAGTTTTGAAATATTTTCATATAAATCACGATAACTGCCAAAATTTCAATCTTCGGTTAAATTTAACTTGACCGAAATGGTCGAAAAACGCAATTGTAAGCTAAAACTCTTACATTCTAGTAATATTCAATCATTTACCTTCATTTTTCAACAAATTGGAAGTCTCTAGCACAACATTTCGATTTATGGTGAATTTTTGAAAAAAAATTTTTCCTTATGTCCGCGCGGTAACTTGGCTGAACATCTCAGAAATTCTTTCGTCACTTTGTCGTAATGTTTGCACTGTTTTATATTAGTCGTTACATAAAGTTTTATATATGAAACTGTGTGCAATTTCATGTAGAACATAACAAAAAATAACTTATGGTTGTAGCTTTCATCAGTTTTGAAATATTTTCATATAAATCACGATAAATAGAAAAAATTCTACCTTCGGTCAACTTTAACTCGACTGAAATGGTCGAAAACTGCAATTGTAAGCTAAAACACTTACAGTCTCGTAATATTCAATCAATTACCTTCATTTTGCAACAAACGGGAAGTCTCTAGCACAATATTTCGATTTATGGTGAATTTTAAAAAAAAAACTTTTTTTTACGTCCGTGTGTTACGAATTCATGCATCATTTTGTGATAATATTTTCTCTGTGTTGCTTTGATCATTTTACAATTTGTTATATACCAAAATCATTGCAATTTAGTGTAGAATACAAAGAAAAAAAATACCTTGTTAGCTTTAGCCGTTTTGCTCACAGCGTGATTTGTATACAATTATGTATGAAATTTTTTTCACGCTGTCATATATTTCAATATTTATATATGATAATGATATCTTTTTTCATTTCTGATGGTTGCATACTAAACTTCAGGCAATGACAAAAAAAGGAGCCAAAAATGAACTCTTAATCTTAGAAACTAAGCGTGCTGTGATTTTTTGAAAAAAACTTTTTTTCCGCTTCGGTGCTAACTCCCGAACGCCGCCGGCATACGGCAGACACTTTTGTAAATAGAGGCTCGGTGTTTAAGGGTTAAGTGCCCATATGTCAGACAAGTATGGCCAATGAACGCCCCGTATTCGCGGGGGATGCGTCCCACACACCCCGCGAATAGGTCAAATCCGCGAATGCTTAAAACCCCTCTAAAAACACTTAGAACTGCCCAGTTTGATAGCTTAAACCAAGAAAAACCCTGTAAAAATGCTTATACCTGAGTATTTTAATAGTTTTATCACAAAATTATATGAAAATTATATGAAAATACAGTAATTAGTGAATATTTCTCAGTGAAAAATACCGCTAATGGGCGAATTTTCCGCGAATGATGGCTAGATATGTTCCACAGAGCAACCCGTGAATGCGTGTCCATGAACCATGAGAACGCGAATACGGGGGTTTACTGTATTCTGAGACGTGTTAAAATTACTTGTGTGTGTCTCTCTCTCTGATATGATGAACTCCATTTTTTAACATTAGGCTTTATTTGTTTCAATTTATTACTTTCAGGTTCTTCATCCCATATACATTGCCATTTATTTATGATACCCATTTTTATGTGTGTTACATAATCAGTAACAGGGATATTCACATTTGATCTTGTCATGTGAATTGCTTCTTTAGCTGCTTTGTCTGCATCTTCATTTCCTTTGATCCCTGCAACATATTTCTACAATTTTTCCATTATTATATAAGTTATGGAGATATAATTTAATTTGTTGTACTATATTATTCTTTGATTTGTAACTTTGAATAGCTTCTATAGTGCTTCTCGAGTCACTAAAAATCACAAAATTATTTAATGATGATTCTTTAATTATTTTTATAGCTGATGCAATTCCACACAATTCTGCTGTAAATACCAAAGCACTATTAGGAAGAGAGATCTGATAAGTTTTGGCTTGAGACACTGCAGCATATCCCACCCCGTGTTCTGATTTAGATCCATCTGTATATATTGCGTAATGTGGACCTTTTCAGCTTATATGCTCTATTGTAAGTTGTCTATGGTGTTCTGATGTATATGAGTTACTTTTTGATAAATACTTGAGGTGTGTGCAAATTCTCATTTTATTCATTGTCTAGGGAGGAGGTGATTTTACTATTAAAGGCACTTGTATATTTATATTAACCCTTAAACGGCGACTGGACGTACTGTACGTCGACTAATATTGTCTGTCAGGTGCCAAGTGGACGTACGGTATGTCGACTACAAAAATTTTTTCTAAATATTCGAGGAAAAATAGTTATAGGCATAGTTTGCGAAAGATTTTAAATCACGGGCCATGAGGGATGCTGGGAGTTCACGGATCATGCTGTTGTTTTGTTTACAAGCGTTACCCAGCTGCGCATGCGCGAATTTCTTTCTTCTCGCACTACAAAGCATGAGCGACGTATCTCAGAAATTCTTTTGTCACTTTGTCGTAATTTTTGCACCGTTTTATATTAGCCTTTACATAAAGTTTTATATATGAAAATGTGTGCAATTTCTTGTAGAATACAAAAAAACCCATGGTTGTAGCTTTTATAAATTTTGAAATATTTTCATATAAATCACGATAAGTGCCAAATTTTCAACCTTTGGTCAACTTTGACTCGACCGAAATGGTCGAAAAACGCAATTGTAACCTAAAACTCTTACATTCAAGTAATATTCAATCATTTACCTTCATTTTGCAACAAATTGGAAGTCTCTAGCACAATATTTCGATTTATGGTGAATTTTTGAAAAGAACTTTTTCCTTACGTCCGCACGCGGTAACTCGGCCGAAAATCTCAGAAATTCTTTCGTCACTTTGTCGTAATGTTTGCACCGTTTTATATTAGCCGTTACATAAAGTTTATGTGAAAATGTGCGCAATTTCATGTAGAATAAAAAAAAAAAAAACAAATGGTTGTAGCTTTCTTCAGTTTTGAAATATTTTCATATAAATCACGATAACTGCCAAAATTTCAACCTTTGGTTAACTTTGACTCGACTGAAATGGTCGAAAAACGCAATTGTATGCTAAAACTCTTACATTCTAGTAATATTCAATCATTTACCTTCATTTTGCAACAAATTGGAAGTCTCTAGCACAATATTTCAATTTATGGTGAATTTTTTAAAAAAACTTTTTCCTTACGTCCGCGTGCGGTAACTCGCCCGAAAATCTCTGAAATTCTTTCGTCACTTTGTCATAATGTTTGCACCATTTTATATTAGCCGTTACATAAAGTTTTATATAAGAAAATGTGTGCAATTTCACATAGAATACAACAAAAAATAACTCATGGGTGTAGCTTTTATCAGTTTTGAAATATTTTCATATAAATCACGATATAGAAAAAATTTGACCTTTGGTCAACTTTAACTCGACCGAAATTGTAAGCTAAAACACTTACAGTCTAGTAATATTCAATCAATTACCTTCATTTTGCAACAAACGGGAAGTCTCTAGCACAATATTTCGATTTATGGTGAATTTTTGAAAAAAAACTTTTTTTTACGTCCGCACGTTACAAATTCATGCATCATTTTGTGATAATATTTTCTCTGTGATGCTTTGATCATTTTAAAATTTGTTATATACCAAAATCATCTCAATTTAGTGTACAATACAACAAAAAAAATTACTCCTTAGCTTTAACTGTTTTGCTCACAGTGCGATTTGTATAAATTATATATGAAATTTTTTTTCGCACTGTCATATATTTCAATATTTATATATGATAAAGATATTTTTTTCATTTCTGATGGTTCCATACCAAACTTTAGGCAATGACAAAAAAAGGAGCCAAAAATGAACTTTGAATCTTAAAAACTAAGTGTGCTGTGATTTTTTGAAAAAAAACTTTTTTCCTCTTCGGCGCTAACTCCCGAACGCCGCCGGCATACGGCAGACACTTTTGTAAATAGAGGCTCTGCGTTTAAGGGTTAATGGATATCAGGACATATTCACACACTGTATGTGTATTCATAATGTTTTAAAAAATGTATAGTACAGGTAATACATCTTTAACTATTTAAAACTATGTGCTCTATTTAAAACACACGCACTTACATCATCATCACATGAGCGAAACGTTCTTTCTCAGACAAAATACTGTACAGGTAAAACCTGATTGACTGGCTGGTTGCCATGGAGAGCTATTAGCCAGTGACAGCCCTCTACTTCTGTTCTATTTTTAGACATTTCGATCACAAATTGTGTAAGGCACTAAGATTGAACATTGCCTTGATCGTGATTATTTGACTGAAGCTTGCAAAAATTACTCAATAAATTGCTTTATATAATTATTTCTCCATGAAAACAAGAATTTAACAATCTCACAACAGTCTGTCATAGGTCCTATTCTTGGACCTACCTCAAATGTACGACTGCAAACTGATGACGACGTTAGTAACAATAAAGAACAATCCTCTCCAAGATCGATAAAATGAAATGTATTTTATAACTGTACTTATCATTAAAGGTCACAAGTTGAATTACAATTATTCTGACCACGTATATTTTTGCATTTTACAGAATAGTTTTGTTCAAAAAACGTTAATGAACATATGTTGTTAACTGTCCCACTATTTTATTAGTGATGATCTTAATTATCTCACATTCATTTAACAGTACAGGCAGTCCCCAGTTATCAGTGATACGGTTTTCCAGCTTGTCTAGCGACGAAAATCTTCAACTTTCGGCGCCAAAAATCGCCAATTTCCGCTTATCGGCACCGATAATTGGGTATTGGCACTGATACATACCTACCAGAGGCGCCGATAACCAAACATCGACGATTTTCAGCACTATTCAGCGCCGATAAGCCCCGAAAATCGCCGAAAAAATGCTGATTTTCGGTTACTGGCGATTTTCGGTATCTTCACGCCGTAAGAACGGAACCTCCACCAATAACCAGGAACTGCCTGTATACTAATATAAATAATAATAAACTATAATGAATAAATAACTGTACTGGAAAACACAAAAAAAAAGGGAAAAAATACGTTTTTGCTGCAGTAGTGATGTCTGATTATGCTCCTGACCCCACAGTTCTGAAATCCGAAAAATTCCGAAAACTGAAACAAATTTGGCCCTGGGGATTTCAAATAAAGGATTGTGCACCTTATTGTGATAGTCATTTAGTACATTCCAGTAGGCTTTGTATGAAATTTACCATAAATACTACAGTTGTAAACGTGTGTTACCATGATAGGCTACCAGGGCGCCACTAAGGTTTGCTCACATCTGCTCATGGCAAATGGCTGAAAGGCAAGCTGCAGCTGTATCATTAAGCCATTTTTCTTAAGTTTATGATAACAGACATAATTTGGCTTATTTTTTAATATTTTACTAATTACTGAAATAATTAGGCTTGTTTTTCAATGTTTTTTTATTAACAACAATTTTTGTGCCTACCCAGTACAGTACCTGGCATAGCCTATGGTGCTCGGAGCTCAGTCTCCCAACAGTAATACAGCCACACTGGACATAAGGCAGTTTTTTTTATACATTTTAAAATAAAAGAGTTTGTCAAACACGGTATGTTATTTAACTCGGAACTTATTTAATTGTAATTTACATGTAAGGTTTTGTATAAAAAGGTGAGGTTAGGGTAATAACTGGTAGTCAAGAATGGATTAATCCATTTTCAGTTATTTCTTATGGAAAAAATTTAGTCAGATCTTGACTGAACCGCATTTTGATGCTTCTTCTTGAATGGATTAGTGTTAAGGTCAAGAGTTCTACAGTACAGTCATTAACCAGCAGAAACGGACTGACGCTATTAAGCAGTGTTGTACCCTTCCTCCCCTGATAGTGGGCGGGACCTTGTCACCTACACTACAGCAATGGAATGCTACCGCGAATTTCAAATTTTTAGCTGCTGCGAGATTTAGAAACATAGGCTATGCAATAATTACTTGGTAAGTTACATATATAAAAATTTACATTTAACTTGAAAGACTCATATTCTACAGAATTACAGTCAGAAATATTAATACCACCTGGATCAATTGGTGCAGCAGATACAGAAGCAGGTGATGCTGCTGCAACTTTCATAGCTGTCCCATTATTATCAGAAGCAGAAACTGAAATTGTTAAAATTCCTTCTCTCTCCACTCCAATAAGGTAAGATGAGTATGTACCATCATTGCCTGTCACATCACCTGAAATATTTTTTAATTCTTAAACTAAATTTTTCCAAAAAGTAACATTAACAATTTCCAGCTATTCCATATATGTTCAGTAGTGCACAAATCAATTTTTGATAAATGTCCCAATCATCTAACCACTATTCTGATACAATTAGTCACACTGTATATCTTTCAATGGCAGTACCTTTGTGAACGAATTATGTGTTTTAAAAATCTCCTTTTTTTTATGCATGCTGATGTGACATAAGGACGCAAGAATATATCTAAATATTTCACAATCCATATTTAGCAACTATAAACTCGCCTTACACAACTGATAGTTAGACAATAACTTCAGTGACTTTTGCTTAGCAAGTACACTTTTGTAGTCACTACACTACTGACATCACTAAATAATTTATGATTAGCTGTTGACTATTTATATTGGAATTTCTGGGTAAAAAAACTATTTCTAATTCTTCTCTCTGCACACATACATTTTCATATTGTCTTTAATTACCTTCTGAATCTTTTTACCACATCCAAATCACAAGCAAATCACAGCAATCACCTTTCATTTTTTTCCTGTATGGGAATATTGTTTGCAGCAACTTGTGAGGCACACTTTACATGCGACTAAAGTTTCTTGGTAATGAAACTTCAGCCATAACTGCATTGTTTTCTGCCTTTCATTTTTCATCCATTTCCTTTAGTCTCTTTGAACCTAACTTTCCAACTTCAACTTTATCTTGCTCCAATTTTTAGCTCTCTTTAAAGAGGTGTCTTTGTGCAAGCCTTATAAGTCTTACTGCGTGACCTGATGTTCCCTTAACCTATTTTAATAATGATGAGAAAATACCTTCAGTTATTAAAATCACTCTAATCACTCAGCACATGTACACATAAAACATACCTTTCGCCATATTTAAGTTTTCCTTCAGCTAATCTTAATTTTCAGAATTACAAAGTCCACATAACATCAAAACCTCTGGGTTTACTTCATCACTTTTTATTCATTTATCATTTATTTTCCTTATCTTGCACCAGACTTTCTAGGATTTAAAGTGCATTTTTGGCAAAATACATCAAACAAACTCTAGATCTAGTTTCTGGAGACCAAACCTTGTTTAAAACAGCAAACAGATTAACACTGTCTGGCAAGATGACTTCTAGAGGCCCCACCAATCAACCTGCTGAGACAAACCCCAGAAGCAATTGAATGCAAATCCATATTCTATCCACACTAGTATCTAAGGAACTCCAAACTTAGCTGCACTAGCCTCAGTGGTTTTTAAAGGAACAGATACCTGACAGTGTTAATGCACTGAATATTGAAAATTCCAAAATCAAAACTCAAGAAATTTAACCCTTAGTTTATAAACACAATGTAACATACCCTACTAGGGACACAAAGTACCACTTACCAAAGCGTCATTCTACCTCCTCTAGGGAAGCAATTTTACCATAAGGGCAATAGGAAGTACGAGTACTGTAGTTCATTGTGGAGAAACTGAGGCAAAACCAGGTAAAAAATATAAAAATATCTCATTTTCTTTTCTCTCTATTACATCTGTAACCTCTAGTCTCTACATCTTTTTTCAGTTTTCCTTGTTACAGAAAAATGTAAGCATACCTAATTTTGGTAATATGCATTTCCCATACACAAAGACAGGACTAAGCCAATAGTGTACTGAAAATCCACTAAGGGCACTTGACAGGCAAAATAAAAATGTTGCATATACTGTTTTTTTTACTGTTCTTTTATTATAAAAATAAATTAAATACCAAATATGTACAACACTTTTCTCTGATCAACAAACTTAGAAATGGCTGGTGTATTTACTGACAGCCTAGCACATCCGGCCATGACCAATGTGGTACATTATTGCAAATATTTTTTCAGCAAAATTAATAGTGTCACATACCTAATACGAATGAAATTGGTGTGCTGTTTTCTGTAATAAGCAAAACAGCTTAAATGCTGCTCAAAAAATATATTTCTTTTTTAGTAAGCTTTACCTGATTTCTCTGTAATATACTTAAAAGTAGTGAATTGTAGCCAACATATATATGATTATTTCTCCTGGATGTTACCATTTTAAAATTACATATTTGACAAAACTATAAACAATTCACTACTTCAGCAAAGCTTATGAGCAGCATAAAGGACCTGACTGTTGATTAAAGAATAGAAGGAAACAGGTCCAGAAGGCTCCTGAAGCATACAGAAACCCACTGTAAAAATATTATACTCGATCAGCTCCTACCTAAATACGGATCTTTAGTAACTTTGGTGTCAAGAGATTTTGGTAATCAGAAAACATATCTGATTCTCAGTTCTTACCACTTATATGATGACTGACCCAGTGTTCCCAACAGTCTTGAGAATTAAATGCCCAAGTAATTACCACAAAGTGTTTTAAATACAAAAATGTCTTGAAAATTCATTTTAAGGAAAGGATACATATTGTAATCATCATTAAAAAATAAAAAATGGTTAAAATGTACTTTAAACAAAGAAAAAATACATAAATAATCATATGTCAATGCTAAAAGCAGTGACTGGCTTGCATTCACAATGTTAATATCAGCGTGTTGATGTGGTCTCGTGAATGTGTGCATAAGTAAAACGGCTGGAATACTCAAAAACACATCAGGAAAATACCATCACCTTCAAAAGGTTTTATAACTTCAGTGCAATAGGATTATATGTACATCATGACAAACTAAGAGAAACCTAAATCCAACAATTTGTTTCTTGTCAAGAAGGCTGTACATGAATGATGGACTGATAAGAAGGGCAGTTCATATGACCTTTGGTGAGCTAAAGAGAAGTCAAGGTAACTAAAAGGGATAACAAACTGCTGTAAATATAACAAATGCCCTCACATTTCATGGAAAAAATTGTCTTTTATCCTTAATAAGGAAGATCAGGCTTGAATACAAACAACACAAAGCACAGAAATGTGTAGTGAGCTTGCATAAACATGTATCTTACAAGCTGTTTCTTTTGAAATCCTGTGCTAGTTTTTATTAGTTAAAAAAATTGCACAAGTTCAAATTGCCATTCGTACGTAAAGCATACTTTTCACACCCTCCTAATGTAATACAAAACTATGATAATACTACCTTCAATACCATTGTCCCAAAGTTTAAGGTCAAATGAATAAACATCTTCTAATCCCTGAACTCGTATTGTAGCAATAAGTTCCGCGAACAAAATTGGATGAGTTCCATCTGACAACTGTAAAGATAGAAAATAATTTATGCTGTTACAATTGCTATTAGAGAAAAATAAAAATTCTGAAAAGTTACCTACTAACACTGTAAAAAGACCATACCTAGAAACCATGGAAAATGTACAACCTGGCATGACTGTTGATCAGTTAGAAGAGAAAAACAATTTCAAGCAAGTCAAACCTGTGATTGATTTTTCTTGGCAAAGTGTACCATAAAAAGAAAATAGCATCTCCAAATCCTAGCACTTTCTACACAACACCAAGTTGATACTATTTCTGGAAATAACCTTTGTAGACAACTAGTACTGCAGGACTGATTAAATCATTTATTTCTGGTGACTGCCAAGGAGCTATTGTGTGAAAGCCATCATATTAGTCTTGAGTTATATTTGGTTTACTTTAAATTTTTTGCATTTGGAAAGAAAATGGTTATAACAATAAACAATATCAGTACCAAAAATATTATGATTTTTTAACTAAAAGACTAGTTGAGGAATGTGGGAGCTTCTGGAGTCTCACCCAGCCTGAGGACTATAAGTTTATAAATAAAAAAACAACAGAAATCTCATCAATTGTCACTTTTCACATCTCCAGCCTGGCATGTTTTCCTTCGTTCTTCTCCTCTGAATCTACCTATAGCTTAGTAGTTGATGAGAGACCACATTCCTTTTCCCTTGATTTCTCTAAATTCAAATAAAATTACCTTTTTCAGAACAGAATACCCTATTACTCAAAATTATTTCAATCAAGTCTGACTATCAAACATAGGACATAATATACTGGCTTCTCAGAAACATTCTGCGGCTCAATCTCCACCATAAACTTTTCGTTCTTTTTCCAAATGAATAAACATTTTCCAACGAGCGTTCGTGTATGCCTGACAGCGATGCCCTGGACTCCACTCAGGGTTTGAACAATCAAATACGGATATTTCCAGATGTAGCATGCGCTTCTAATCTTAAAACCGTATGTGATTGTTTTTTATTCTTCATCCCTAATACTATTCCTAGGTTAAGACATCAGTTGTCTTCATGCCTTCTCCAAATAATATATCAAAAGCATCTACCTCTGCTGAATCCTCTAAATCTTCCCTAACTTTATCACACCATCTAATCTTTTGTTTCCCTCTCGAACTTCTACCCATAATAGGTTCCATCCAAGCCCTCTTCACTCCTTTGTCCCCACTCATCCTTATCATTTGCACGTACCATCTCAATCTCGACTCCCTTATTGTATCAGCAATCTTTAGAACTCTGAATTGCTTTTGCAACATGTATCATCTCCTAGATCTATTAATCAATTGGTTAAAGTAGTCTCATACTTTCCACTTCTGCAGTCTACCTAGGCATGGCATTAGGACACATTAGCAGGCTTAGTAAATCCCTAAAAGACAAACTGCAAAACTGATACTGGTTATTCAGCAGTTTTAACAACTTCTGAATCCCCCAGCCAAGTTGTGGCAGTCCTTTTAGGTAATCTAACCTCCTGGTAAAGCTTGTTCCACAAAGCTATTTCTGTTTGAGGTTTCTGCACCTGCAGTTGACAAACTCTCATGATTCAATATCAAGCTGTTTTAGGGCATTCAATTCCCAACCTTTTTCTATCCCCAGTGATACTAGACTAATCAGAACCTCACCGTAGACGGATATCATCTTGTTTAGTCCTCCAGCCTAAACAGCAATTCTGGCTAATTATGACTGATGGTTTTCCATGGACCAATTTCAGCTTTTACAAAATAAGACCAAATTTTTCATACACATACCCATCAATCACAATGAAATAACTTCATCCCAGTCCCCTCATTCTTGGTGTGTATACATGAAAGAATGTTGACTATTTCTGCCTACTGACAGGTCAAAGGTGTACGTATAAAGTTTCATAAAGTGTAAGGAAGGTATTGAGTGACATACTGGCTGGGTGCTGTCTAGTTTATTACTGGTTCCTTACTGAATACATGTACAGAATCTTCATGGTTGTTATTAGCTGGTGCGAGCCGCAATGTAGTTTCTACACACAGACAAGACAAAACAGAGATTATGTTTCGGACATCTGTGCTTGTCAACAGACAGACGGCGATTGTGAGAGACATAATAAACATACAATGATAAAACATATATCAATGGAAAGGCCAGGAAATTCCTCACATGAACATTTGCATGTGATTCGAGACAGATTAAAGAATACAATGCAGTAGCGTAATATGTGTGAAATGGCGAGACGTTCGGCGTCTTCACAAACAGGAACATACATACAGTTTGATACAGAAGATTCAGTGGAACATTATGAGTACATGATCGGAATGCTTGCATGGCAATGCAAGTAGTGATGATTGTACATGAATTGAGACAACAATGGTTAGAGAGAAATAGGCAGGAATATTGTATGGTAGAAGTTGCGTTCCTTTGAGTGATCGCCGCTGACGCACGGGAGGGAGAGAGAGAGAGGGATGCTTTGTTGTCTTGTTTTGTCCGATGGCTGACTTGCACACACGTGTGCCCATAGGACCTCCATGCGGTCCCTTACAAAAGTCACAAAATGGCTGATTTTCTATTTAGCTCCTGGGTTTGACTGAAAAATGTTTTATCATATATAAGTAATACAAATTGGACAATGGCAAAGAGTGGTGTAATGCAGGAGACACTTACATTTAAGAATGGCAGTCCCTAGTACGCTGTAATAGTTAGTGACCTTTGTAATCAGACTATTTAAGCAAGAGTTTTGCCAGCTACTTCATGCCTATGATTTAGCCATGACATCAGAGTCAGGGGAGCCTAACAAGGAAAATTTGGGTATTGCCAATGAGTTTAGAGTATGAGAGGTTTGAGACAACTTTACATAAAGCAGAAAGTGGTGGTCATCAGTAGAGCTATAGAATCAGAGGAGCGCCAAATTAAAATACCTGAACAGGTAAACCATTTGATGAACTTTAAATACCAGTAGAAAAGGACAGATGAAAGAGGTCAAGGATACACGTCACAGAGTGAATATTTCTCAGATGAATGAACACACCAAGAAGGATGCAGGATGAAATATTCAGAATGGTTAAAAAAGGGATTTTGACAAAGGAAAAATCTATTTCTGAGGAAGGTCCCATGTCACCCGGTGAAATTCCATTACAGCACGAATTTCTAGGTATAACAATGCTAGATATACCAGAGAAAAAGAGCTTTCAGGAAAGCTGGGGTTACTACCCCCAGTCGAGCGTCTTCTAGGAAGGCATCGGTATAAAGAAGGGTGAGTGAAATACCACTACCACGGAAACCTACTCGAAAGATCTCTCCCTACCAAAATCCCCGGAACAGAGCGGTGAGCCGTTACAGCCCCTGCACTCAACACCCGCCAGGACGGCGACACCAGCGCCACCTACCTCATTCCATGCTAGCACTAACCCCAGACTTGGCATGTGCAAGTAGGGGGGGGGAGTACTAGGTGATCCAGGGAGGGTCACCGGGTGACACGGGACCTTCCTCAGAAATAGATTTTTCCTTTGTCAAAATCCCTTTTCTGAGTTCAGTCCCGTGTCAGCCGGTGAAATAGTAATAGAGAATCATGCCAAGGCTGTAACTACAAGGAAAAAAAGGGGGTAATCTGAAGAAAAAGGCAAAAAATTTACGAAAATAATTTTAATCAAGTAATCTCTTCCATGTAGCAAGAATACTAAAACTAAGGTATACTAAATCTAAGGCACATCAAAAAACTTAATACTATGAAACGAGGGGAGGTCCCCGGTACGACGGGGAAGAAGCCCCAAAAATCTTAAAATTACTTAAAGCTAGGTGAAACATGAAATGTGCATAAGATAATTGCAAATACAACCTTAATACTATACACGTAAACTTAGGCTAAACACGTAAGAGACAAGATCAATGAAAATTAACATATACATATATCTGGGGTACGTGGAGCCAAATAAAAACCGTCCAGTACCCCATAAGAAAAAACAATCATGGCATGTCAGATTACACTTTTCCATCAGTAGATACAAGATACATCAATATGAGGAGCCAGGCAGTGAGGTATAATCAACCAGGAGAATAAGCAGAGAAGTAAATGAGGCAGGCGGGCGGGGGGGAAAAGGAAAGGATAAGGATATGATTAGTTAAGGTGGGGAGATGACACTTCCCACTGCTATGGTAGAAAATTTCAGGGCTTCGAGCGATTTTAAATAGTGGCGTTTAAACACTAGAGGTGATTTCCAACCCGTAAATTTAGATAACTCTGAGAAGTCCATATTATGAAAGTAATTAATAGAAGTAGCAACTGCTCGAATATCATGAACTTTAGGAACTGAATCTGGGTTGGCCTGTTTAATGAAATACAGAATTTGTTGTCTTATAGCATTCAGTGAAAGAGTACCACCTTTCTCCCTGATAAAAGAGGACCCGACTTACTCTGTGGAGTTCTTAAAAGGTAAGATTTAAGTGTATAAACTGGACATAAAGACTGGTCTTGAGGAAGGGGCACCACCTTCCAAGGAGACCACCTGTCCTGTGGGTCTTCGTTCTTAGCTAAAAATCTAGGGTCAGGGGAAAGGAGGACCTCTCCAGACGGGAGGAAGTTTACAAAATTATCACCTCTAGTGAGAGCCGACAGCTCTGAGATTCTAGCACCTGAAGCCAAGCTAATCAAAAATAAGGTCTTCCTTAACAGATCCTGATAAGAGCAATGAAAGTTATCCAACTCTGATGCTAACTTAAGGACGTCATTGAGAAACCACGTAACAGAATGTGGGCGTGATACTGGTCTCAGACGAGCGCATGCTCTGGGGATGGACGAAAAATAGGAATCTGTAAGGTCGATTTTAAAGCCGTAAAGAAATACTTTCTTCAATGCTGACTTGACTGTGGTAATAGTGGCCGGAGCAAGGCCTTTTTCAAACAGTGATCTAAAGAAGGAAACTCCTAAATTAGTCGTCATGATTTTGGCTTCAGATGCTTTCAGGAAGGAGGCTAATTTTTTTACTGCTGAGTCATACTGTCTAAGAGTAGAATCTCTTTTATCTGATTCTAAAAACAGAGTGTTGACAGGGTCAATGTTCGCTCCTTTTTGGGCTGCGAATTTTATAAAGTCCATAAAACTAGGGCATTCTGAATCCTTGAGGAAGCTGACACAGTCTTGGTTTGTACTGTCTGGGTCAGAATGGGCTTGGGAATCCGAAGACTCCGTAATCCCAGTTCCTGAAGGAGAGGGAACCAATTGCTCTTTGGCCAGTAGGGGGCTACTAGGGCTGGTTGACCCTTGAATGTCCTGAGTTTGTGTAATACTTTCAGCAGTAAATTTATTGGAGGAACAGATAAATCTTCTCCCAATTGTTCCAATCTACTGTCATTGCGTCTGTGGCGAACGCCTGAGGGTCCAGGTTGGGGCCACGTAACAGGGGAGCTTGAAGTTGCTCTCCGTTGCGAACAGATCCACTTGGAGGCCCGGAACCCGGCGGCAAATCCATTTGAAAGATTCCATGTCCAGGGACCACTCCGTCTCCAACGGAGTAGCCCTGGACAGGGAATCCGCCACCACGTTCGTGCACCCGCTAGGTGGGTGGCTGACAGGTGCCAGCCGTGCTTGTTCGCCAGGGAGAAGATAGCAACCATTACTTGGTTTACTCGACCTGATTTGGAGCCGCCCCTGTTGATGCAATGAACTACCACTGCGCTGTCCAACACCAGCCTGATATGAATCCGGTTGGGGGCGGATTTTCTTCAGAGTTAGAAAGACCGCCATAGCTTCCAGGGTATTTATATGGAACTGCTGAAACATTGTGGACCACGTTCCTTGTACTTTCTGTTTTGGTGAATATCCCCCAGCCGCTTAGGGAAGCGTCTGTGTGGACAACTAGTGCCGGAGGGGGAAATTGAAGCGGAACTGTTTTGGACAGGCCTCTGACTGTGGTCCAAGGCCGCAGTCTTGTCTTTAAGATTCGAGGGATAGAGGAGACCTTGTCTCTGAGCTTGACATTTGCTCGACTCCGCCACACTCTGTTTATGTCTTTTAATTTAGCTTTTAAGAGCAGGTCTGTCACTGAGGCAAATTGAAGAGACCCAAGGACTCTTTCTTGGGATCGGCGGGATGCAGATGGATTTTTGAGGAATCTCCTGGTGAGAGATGCTATCTCTTTCCTCTTGGGAGGCGGGAGAGATAACGTGTGAGAGGACAGATCCCACTGGAGACCCAGCCACTGAAACCGGGACTCCGGAGTCAGGCGGGACTTCTCTCTGTTCAGCTGAAAACCTAGCGACTCCAGGAAATTGATGACTATGGACGTAGCCTTCTGACACTCCGGAACTGTTGGTGCCCAAATTATCCAATCGTCAGATGCGCTGCTAGGGATATCCTCAAGACCGGAGTTGTTGCACTACCGTGTCCGCCAGCTTGGTGAATACCCTGGGCGCAATGTTCAGACCGAAGGGCATGACCCTGAAGGAGTAGGCTTGATTCCCGAGTTTGAAATCGAGGAACTGAGAGAAGTTCCGCGCAATCGGGACGTGATAATAAGCGTCTGAAAGATCGATAGAGGTGGTGACGGCTCCACGCGGAAGTAGGGTCCGTACCTGAGCTACCGTAAGCATGCGAAATTTGTCGCATTTTATGTAGAGATTTAGACGCGACAGATCCAGGATCACTCTTTGCTGATCGGAGTCTTTTTGGGAACAGTGAATAACCTGCCTTGAAACTTTAGGTGCCTTACTTTCTTTATTGCTCGTTTGTTGAGCAATTCTGTTACGTAATCCTGTAGGATTGATGTGGGTGGCTGGTAAAATCTGGTTAGAGGAGGAGGGTTCTTGATCCAGCTCCACCCTAGTCCTTTGGACACAATGCTGTGTGCCCAAGGGCTGAAGGTCCATTGGTCCCTGAACCAATACAGGCGACCACCTACCAGGTTCTCTCAGTGGGAGGGAGCGGGTTTATTCCCCTACCACGTCCAGGCCTTCCTTGGGGTGGTGTTGGGCTTTCCTCTATGAGGGACTTTGCCTCTTCCTCCTCTTGCAACCCTATTAAGGCCCTCATATGTGGGGTTGTACGCTGGTGAAGCCACATAAGAGGGTGCAGCTGGTTGGACCAGCACATATTGTTGGGGGTGAGCCTTGGAGGTAGAAGGCTGGGCTACTGCCGAGACCGGGACGGCTTGGACTACCGCCTGATGGTGGGGCCTCTTATGCCTCCTGAAGCGTTTGCCTCCTCTCGTCTGGGGGCCGGCCGATTCTGGGGTCTTGCGCTTATAGGCAGAAATGCCCCAGCGAGAGCGCAGACTCTGATTGGCCCGTGTAGCCTCGGCCATAACGCTTGTGACCTCCTCTTCAGGGAAGAGGTTAGGTCCCCAGATCGAGCTTTTAACGAGCTTGTTAGGCTCGTGGCGGATAGTAGCATCGGCGAAGATGAACTTCCTGCATTCCAGTCTGGCCATGATAAACTCGTACAAGTCCGACTGGAAGCCCGCTAGCAAGGACTTAGCCAAAACTTGGAAGAATGGCTCGTCCGAGCAGGAGACGGCAGTAGCTTCTGTAAGGCAGCCAGAGTTCAAGGACCGGGCTAACTTAGTCCGGGCCTCAAACTCCGCCTTCAATAAGGATTCCGGCAGCTTGGGGAGCTGCTCACTGAATTGCGTGGAAGCGCAGAAGGGGTCCAGCTTCCCGACAGTGAAAGTGGACGGGGCGTCCACCCAGAACTCATTACTTCCTGGGAATACCAGGGAAGTAGGGTCTGTTTCCCTTAACTGTGGTAACGGATTACCATCGAAGCACGCTCGGGCCGTAGCCAGAGCGACTTTGTCCAAGCAAGGGGTGGGTAGGTCTTCTCCCAGGGCGAACATCGTAAAGTTGCCCTTGAAAGGAGTCAACTTCGTGTTTTCTGCCTGCCACTCCGTCAGAGTGCGCAGGAGAGCCGACTGAGCTTGGTCCCTAGGGACGATGACAGTCTCCCTAGGAACCTTGTCTGACCGAATCCAAGCTTCCTCTGTGAGCCTCACGAAGCCTGGGTAAGGGGGCAAGAGATCGGGGGGGAAGAACTCCAATTCCTCCAACCGTCTCGTGCCAAGACCCTCAACTGTAAGCTTGCCATCATGTTGGATGGCCCGGAGTCTGGCGCCAAGGGTTACCGACATCGAACGCAGGCGGGAGGTCCGCAGTGTCGGGGATAACATACTGTGGTTCGGCTGGGGGTGGGCGAGCCATTCCCGCCAGTATGTTATCATGACTGGCCAACTTCTCAGTTATTTTGTCAAATCTGGAATCTAGGTCCTCTGTAAACTTTTTATAAAGTTGATTGGCAAAGGCCTCTGCATCGAAAGCAGGCTGGCGAGGAGGGCTTGGTTTTGCAGCCCTCTTACTCGCGCCTTTGCTGGAGGAACCAGACTTGCTCCCGGAGGCTACAGGTCCTGAAACCTTAGCCTTCGACGGGGGGAAGGGCGATGCCTTCTTGGAAGTCGAGGACTTGTAGCCCTTTCGCCTTCCATGAAGTCTTCAACTTCAACTTGGGGATAGCAGACGGAGCTCTATCACCCAAGGAGGAAGACTTCACGAAACCTGCAAATGAAGAGACAGATGAAACAGGGGAGTCAAACAGAGGGGGGCCCGCCCCAACAACCTCACTTACCTCACCACTTACCACCTGGTCCTGCTCTGTATTCATTGGTTCCAGGTTGAGATCCAAGGCGGCTACATCCTCCGAGACCTCAGCGTAGAGGATATCCACTTGGGGTGGCTGGGTCGCATCCCGGATTTGCTGGATGATTGGGGTGGCAAGATCTTCAGGCACTGCGGCCGCCACCCGTGCGCCGGGGTAAAGCAAGTCCCTCAACCTAGCGTCGAGGACGTAGGGCTTCCCCGACGGAACATTCCTGCCGAACCCAGCCACCCAGGCGGAGGGATTCAAGGCAGACTTTTGGAAGCTTCGTCCGCCTGTAAGGAAACCAACAATTAGCTAAGAACGAAAAAGCCAGACCGGGAACCTCATAAACAATATACAATATGAGGAGCATAAAACGGAAGAAAAAGACTGTCACTTACCGACTCATCCTGGACGGTTGCGCAGAGAGCGAAGCAAACCTCACAACCATCGGGGTGCCAAACAACCAGGTCGTCAAGTCGGACCGCACAACCAGCGTGGGTCCGGCATACTACGTGCCCGTAGGGTTGTTGAAGGGAGGCGGTACACCCCGGCTCCTCACAGCGAACAGTCTGTAAGTAGAAAAGTACATGAACCTCTCACCCTAAGCAATCTAAAGCCGGCAAGGCCGGGAAACTCAACTACAACCGGAATACTCCGGCGGAGAAGAACTCCCTTATCATAAACTGGGCCAATAAGCTCTAAATGCACAGAGTGGAAGGTAAGGCTTTTCAGACCCGGAGGACTCCGGGGAAAGAAGGAATGAGAAACCAGGAACTAACCATAAGGGCTGCCAGAAAAATAACGGCGGAGCCAGAGGTGTAGGACCGGACTCACGTATATAAAATAAATAAAGGAGCGTACTCCTGTAGATAAACAGACTTATCTAAAATTAATGAAAAATAATAATAACAATAACAAGTGACGGTAAATACTCCGGAGACCGGAGGGATCCGCTCCCCTTACATAATGTAAAACCTTCCGCCCTTACTTCCCCGCCGGAGAAACAAGACGGGCATAGTGCTCGTATGTTCATAACATAAGACGGAGCAATTATATTTTACCCTATCTACGTAACCCGACGGGGAGACGAGAGGTATGGGATAGTGACTCGAACACGTTCGAGCAAACAAACCACCAACCCCAACACAGCGAAGCTAGGGACGGTATGGGAGGGAGCGAATCCCTCTACCAATAGGAGGAGTCCCTGAACTCGGAGAAAACGCCATCTAGCGTCACCCGCGCGAGTAGAGCAAGGCTGGGGGGGAGGGGGGGGGGTGGAGTAGGGGAGAGAAGTAGGCTACCAGGAAGGGAACAGGAGACAGGGAGAAACATATCACCCGCTCAACTGCATCCATCCCTCCAAGAAAAATGAAACTTGGAAGGGTAGCCTACTACTGGGAGCACACCAACTTGAAGCCCGACTCCTTCCTAGGCGAAGCCTAATATGGACCTAACCTAGTATAGGCTAGGAAAAAGGGAGGAGTGCAGAAGGGAGGAGGAAGCAACAGGGAGAGAAATTTTGTGCCGAGAGCCAACCGGGATCGAGAAGGGGGGGCAAGGAGGCGACTAGCCTAGAGGAAACACATCCAAAGAACTCGATTCCCCCAAATGGAGGAAGAGAACTAAGGGGCTCACTCTGCCCACCGAAAAACGACCCCGGAGGAAACAGCAACCAAAACTCCCTCAACCTGATCTCCACACCCAGGGCAAGGGGATGGAAGCAAACAAGCCTACACCACAAAATAACCATCACACATAAAGAATTGGAACCAAAATGTGCTCAATAGGGAGCGTAGCCTACCTCGGGGAAGCGGTTAGATCTGAGGCTGCCGCTACCACCCAGAGGTAAACAACAAAAATAAAACAAATAAAATAAATAAACTAAAATAAAAAGAGAGCACCATCTCCAAGCATAAAATAATTAGCCTACTTGAGACCAAAAATAAAAAGGAACCCAACCTGGGGGTACCTGGACGGGGCATCACCCTAACAAAGGCCGATAGGCCAATGAAATGTAATTTCGTAAACAAAAAGGGGGGGAGCCACCGCAAGGAACCACCAGGAAGGGAACCAAGGGGTCAAAATCTATCTATAACGACGAGGAGACAACTCCAACCGAAAAGAACAGAAGGAGTCGCCTCGCGGTCGACATGGCTGGCGGGGGACGCCGTGGCGTCATAATAAGATCTCAATATTTATGAAAATACGAGACCATAACAGCCAAAAAATAGAACAAAACCCCACAAGAAGATGGTACTTAACTTAGAGATGGTAAAGCTGCTCGATGCCATCGTAGATGCAGAAAAAATCCAAATAAAGAGAGACGAGCACACAAAAGAAATGGATGCAGTCACGTGCTAGAAAATGGAATGAGGTAGGTGGTGCTGGTGTCGCCGTCCTGGCGGGTGTTGAGTGCAGGGGCTGTAACGGCTCACCGCTCTGTTCCGGGGATTTTGGTAGGGAGAGATCTTTCGAGTAGGTTTCCATGGTAGTGGTATTTCACTCACCCTTCTTTATACCGATGCCTTCCTAGAAGACGCTCGACTGGGGGTAGTAACCCCAGCTTTCCTGAAAGCTCTTTTTCTCTGGTATATCTAGCATTGTTATACCTAGAAATTCGTGCTGTAATGAAATTTCACCGGCTGACACGGGACTGAACTCAGAAATCACCAAATGAACATGGAGAAATAATATATCTACTTGCATAATAGCTGAGACTTGTTCTTGTTGACGGGCATAAAAAACACAGTTCTACACAAAATTTTTATTGTGTACCTGTGTGACATATTCATACATCCTTTTATTCTTCATTCTTCACATCCTAATTTCAGCAAAGAGAAATTCTGACAGTTCTTTCAATAACTGCCTCTTTCCTGTTTTAAGTGTCCAATTTCTGCAGTACACTCCCTTCTACTAAAGTCCTGTCACAAATTCAGTACAGGTGTATTGTTAACATTCCAGTATAATTCTTTAGCAAACATTAAATACAATGGCTGGACATGACCAATCAGGGTACTTCTTTGGCTTGGCTCCTTACAAACAGACCTAAGTTATTTCTTTCTATTTTCTGTTTCATCAAAGGCAGCTTGACAGGCAATGGCAACAGACAGGTAATTCAAGAAAGATCCCCAAATTGTCATCAAACATCGCTGTCTTGAAAAGATCCCTCTGAACTGTCTGGCACGAGGGATACACCTACAACCTGCCTATCATCATGGCCAGAGGCCCTTGCCTTCTGAGCCTCATCTCACCTGTGTGCATTGCATCTTGTCACTTCTCACCAAACTTGGTTCTGACATTATTTTAAATAAAACTTCTTCATATTACGTTCCCTTATAGAATTATCACAATGTTTGTTTTTGTCAAGTGGTCTCAATACTTCCTAGTTAGAAAATAAGGTTGTAATCAAGTACAGTACTATAACTGGTTACCAGTAAGGCAGCTGGCAACTCATAAATAAAAATGGCTCAAAACCTATAGTCAATCTCTTGGAGGTTAGCTTCAGTACAGTTTGGTCTTTCGAACTGGTCCCCAGCCCCCTTTTCTTGTAAATAAATTTGGAGGACTTAAATATAAATGAGTCTCTTTCAAAGTGACTCAAGAAATTTAGTCTGGAATTCAAGCATTAAAATAAATATATTCATCAGCAGTTCTAAAAAATTTATATTAGTTTATAAGACACAAACAGAGAATAGGTAAGACTATCTGGAGTATTGTAAAAGCACTGAGACTATGTTGCTGGTGTAGTTACAAGACTCCTGAAGGTGCTGAACAAACTGCCTGAAATGCAGAAAGGAGGAAGAAATGAATGCAATGGCCAAGTCCCATAATCCTATGTAGCTCTTCTTGAAGTTTTAGGAACTTTTTATTTCGTGGTTTTAGTTTGTGAACTAGCTTCATCACAACTTTAATAACACTATCAAGTTAAACATGATAAATAATTGGAATTATAAAACAGCTAACTTGTATCTGTAAAAATAAAATTGTAAACCAAAATCTGTTAATGTCCACCTTGGTACATCAACTTAGCCAGAAACACTAACACGTCAGCATAAAATTCACATGCATACACTTTGATTTTACAATAATTGATTAATTAATAAAATGAAAACACCTTAATTCAAATGTTAATTATGATAACATTACAAGTGTAAAGACGAGAGTTCGTAATTAAAAAACATTCTTAAAACACTTCAGATCATAATAAACTTAAAGTAATGAATGTTCGGGTTTTACAGTTAATTATTATTATTAAGATGGTTTAACCATACCACATACCACTGAGCTGACTATTAGCTCTCATTGGTCTGGCTCGAAGGATTAAGAGTGAAATATCAGGTCAAACCAGAGGTTTAGAACTGGGACCAAATAGGTCATTCATGTGATGAGGAATGAATGAAGATGAACTTTAAAAGGAAAAAATGTACAGTAGAACGCCGGCTCTCGAGGCTAATCCATTCCAGAAGAAGCGTTGACATGCGATTCGGTCGAGATCCGAATCAATTTTTCCCATAAGAAATAACTGAAAATGGATTAATCTGTTCTTGACCACCAGTCATTACCCTAACCTTGCCTTTTTATACAAACATTACACATAAACTACAATTAAATAAGTTCAAAGTTAAATAACTTACTGTATTAGACACACTTTTTCATTTTTAAATGTATACTGTATAAAAAAAACTGGCCTACATCCAATGCACCCATATTACCAATGGTTGACCAAGCACCATAGGCTAGGCCAGGTACCAGTATGTACTGTAACAGGTAGGCACAAAAACTGTTGCTAATAATAAAACATTTTAAAACAAGCGTAATTATTACACTAAATTAATAAAATATTAAAAATAAGCCAAATTATTTTTATCACAAGCTTAAGAAAAATTGTGTAAGTTAAGTCAGCAGCTTGTGGCATGAGCCGATGTAAACAAACCAAAGAGCTACCCTGGTGGCCTATCTCGTTAATACATGAATGTTGTTTATGTTCAGTATTAATTTATGGTAAATTTCATAAAGAGTCTACTAGAAGAGCGTATACAAAATCGCTAGGTCATTGATAAACATTAAAAAGTTTTTAGCAACTACAGTAAGGCCCATACCTTGACACTGATGAGGATCTGGATCTGTGGAGATGGATATGGCAGGGAGGTATGGAGAGAGCGTCATTGTTTGGTAGGGGAATCTCCTTCCATAAAAACCGGTCGCTGCTTTTCAGGAGTTTTTCCCTTCTTTGCCTTTTTTCACTGGGATCTGGCTGGCTTTCTTCTTTAAAAAAAATCGGTCTAATGTGGTCTGCTGTTAGTGTTTCTGTAACTGTTTTCTATACAGGTTAACTAAATTATCTTCAACATAATCAATAGCATGGTTAACCAGTTCCTTATCATGGTGATGCTTTTCAAAGAGCTCTTGGAGTTTCTCCCAGTGCAGAAGCACCGTAAGGGCGTCAAATCGCCTCTCCATTCTTGTTTCACTCCTCATATGTACATCAATCACGTCATATATGTTACTTTCAGATTCTTTATGTATCTCACTGTATGCATCATTGTACGGCCTTTCCGCCAATATATATATCTCCCTTTTACATGTGCTGTAATGCATTATATATGTCTTCTTATGCCTGTTAACAAACACAATTTCTGTATGGACGTAGCGGGGGGCTGCAGGTCGCCCGCTACCTTTCCGTCCGCTCTCTGCATTATAAACACTTATCGAGAATAATAAAGGATCAGTCTTTCACTTCTAACATTTCTTGAACCTCACACTGGTGACCCCGGAGTGACAGGTAGTACGGTTTTGGCCCAGCCATTAATGGACTAAAAATGGCCGCAGTCTACCATCAGAGAGCCTTTAGCGGACTAATTACAGCATCAAAGTTTAGGCTTCTGATAGCTCCCTCCGTGGTGGAAACCGTGCCATTAATGGACTAAATATGGCGCATTTTCCCGCGTTTTGTGCGTGAGTAGTG
This sequence comes from Macrobrachium rosenbergii, assembly GCF_040412425.1. NCBI lineage: Eukaryota > Metazoa > Arthropoda > Malacostraca > Decapoda > Palaemonidae > Macrobrachium > Macrobrachium rosenbergii. Next base: position 33,912,352 of record NC_089743.1, on the reverse strand, counting down.
AAGATGTCGGAAGCTGAACTTCAATGCGAACTGGCGAGCATCGTCTGTATGCCCCTCTCACCAACAAAGCCAGATGCAGTCAAACTTCCTCCGTTTTCACGGCAGAACACAGCATCATGGTTCCTGCGCACAGACGCGCACTTTAGCATGGCGCGCATCTCAGACGATGCTATCAAATCCGATGTCACCATAATAGTGCTCCCAGAAGAGGTGTTCAACAGAATCTCCCCCTGGTTCAACACGCAGCCAGACAAGGTCACATATGCGGCCTTGAAGGATAAACTCATCCAAGCTTACTCCATGCCTGTGACCGAGAGAGTGCAGCGTGCACTCGACCTATTATCCCAGCCCCCTCTGAGAAGCATCACCCAGGGAAGCCTGGGAGGAACTACAGGGGGTTGGTAACACTGCCAGGCCGCGACGCAAACGGGAGGAAGAGGAAGGTAGACTTAACGAGAGCGATCTTCCTTCGGCGCCTTACACAGGAAGTTAGGGGTCAGATAAAAGACGCAGACACCCTCGACATGGACACCTTAGTCGACGCCGCCCAGAAAATACACGAGGCCACCAAGGCCTTGAAACATGCCGCCGCCCTGGGAGCCTGCAGCCTGACGGAGGAGAATGACGACAGTGAGGGAGACATCAACGCCGTTTACAGGAAGACGACACCATTCATGGAACACAGGACATGGTCAAACCTGGTGTGGTGCTTCTTCCACAGAAAATTTGGCACCAACGCCAGGAACTGCAGACCTCCCTGTTCCTTTTACAACAAATTACAAAAGCGGCCACAAGTAACAGCAGTGGCTGTGAAATTCAACTTCCCTTGACCAGCAGGCTTCTTCATCAGAGACGAAATTTTGAAACGGCGCCAGCTGGTAGATACGGGAGCAATGCAGTCGGGCTTCCCACCATCCGAGGAAGATTTAGAAAAGATACCTGACTCCACACCCGCCATCATAGCACCAAACGGAACTCCCATCCGCACGTATAGCACGACAACCTGGAATATCTCAATTCTAGGCCGCAGATACCACTGGCCCTTCGTCATCGCGGAGGTCAAGTTCACCCTGCTAGGTGCAGATTTCCTATGGCACCACGGACTTCTGGTCAACGTCGGAAGACAACACCTCCTTGACACAGGAACCTGCCACTCCCGTCAGCTCTCCACCGGACCTGGAATGCCCACCATCTGCTCCAGAGCCCCCAATGGTTTTACATCCCTCCTACAGGAGTTCCCGGACATATTCAAACCAGAGCTACGCCAGTCACCAGGGACTTCAGCAAGGCACGGCAACTTCCAGCATATCACCACGACAGGCCCACTGACCCATGCCAAGTTCCGACAACTGTCCCCCCAAAAGTTACAAAACGCCAAACGGGTCTTTGCAAAGATGGAACAGATGAGCGTCTGTAAAAAAAAAAAAAAAAAAAGCATCAAGCCCGTGGGCGTCTCCCCTCCACATGGTAAAGAAGTCCGATGGTTCATGGAGGCCCTGTGGGGACTATTGGCGCTTGAATTTACTGACAACACCAGACCACTACCCACTCCCTAACATGCAAGACCTGACGGGCACCCTCCACAGAGCAAAGATTTTCTCCAAGATGGACCTCCTGAAGTCATACTTCCAAGTCCCTGTGCATCCCGACAACGTCCCAAAGACAGCCATCACCACGCCCTTCGGGACTCATACATTTTCCTATTCCACCTTGGGTCTCAGGAACGCAGGTGCCACATCCCAGCACCTGATGGACAACATCTTGGGGGATCTGCCTTTCTGCATCTGCTACGTCAACGACATTCTCATCTTCTCCAGGTCCCCAGAGGAACACCTTCACCATGTCTGAGCCATCCTGAAACGTCTGCAGGACAGCGGACTAGTCGTCAGGTTCGACAAATGCATTTTCGGGACAGAAAAAGCAGACTTCCTCGGCCACAAGATTTCCCCAGCAGGAGTGAGCCCCAAGGCCTTCAAAGTAAAAGCTATAGAGTTTCCTGAAACCACAAACCATCAGGGCCCTTCAACAGTTTCTCGGGGTGATAAACTACTACCAACGTTTCATCTCAGACGTCACCCGCACTATGTACCCCCTGACATCAGTCCTGAAGAGCAAGCCAAAAACACTGACCTGGGAGGCTCCACAGCAGCAGGCATTCATAGAAACAAAGACAGCCCTCACCAATGCCACTACCTTGATTCACCACAACCCTGCAGCCGTCCTCAGACTGACAACGGATGCCAGCAACATCGCCTGCGGCGCATTACTCGAGCAACTAGTGAATGGCGTCCTCCAACCCTTGGCCTTCTTCAGCCACAAGTTTTCGCTAGCAGAGACCTGCTGCAGTGCCTTCGACAGGGAGCTGCTGGCTATCTACCAGGCCGTGAGACACTTCAAGTACCTGCTGGAGGGGACCGAATTCACGATCCTAACAGATCACAAACCCCTGGTGCACGCATTTGCAAAGCTGGGAGATGCGTGGCCTGCAAGGCAACAGCGACACCCATCTCCAAATTCTGGTGCACCATCAACTACGTCCCTGGCAGGAAGAACCCAGTAGCCGATGCCCTGTCGAGAGTAGAAATCAATTCCCTTCACCTCGGCATCGACTATGAAGACCTGGCAAAAGAACAAGCAGAAGGCCCAGAGACGGCAGACTACAGAACAGTAGTGACGGCCCTTAAGTGGGTAGACGTGCCCTTAGGAAACTCGGACACAACTTTCCTTTGCAGCACCAGCACAGGCCGCCCCGTCCCCTACTACCTGCCTCGAAGAGGAAGCAGGTGTTTGACATAGTCCACAGTCTCTCCCGTCCATCAGAGCGCACAACGGCGTGACTCATGACTGAAAAGTGGGCGAGGAGCTGCATCCAATGCCGGGCGAGGAGCTGCATCCCATGCCAGGCAAGCAAAACATCCTGGCACACAGAATCATTAAGTGTCCATGTGTCAAATGAGTATGGTCTATTCGCAGATACGTCAGAATGACTTGTGTGTGTGTCTCTCTCTCTCTGATATGATGAACTCCATTTTCCAACACAGGTATTTGTTTCAATTTATTATTTATAATTTCCTCATTCCATATATTTTGCCATTTATTTATAATGATTGTTTTTAGATCTCTTATATAATCATTAACTGGGATATTTACCTTTGCTCTTGCCCTGTGGACTGCTTCTTTAGCTGCTTATCAGCTTCATTTCCTTTAATCCCTACATGGGCGGCAGGGATCCAACATATTCCAATATTTTTTCCATTATTATACCATTTGTAGAGTTCAAATTTAATTTGCTGTACAATATTATTTTTTGGGTAGTAACTTTGAACAGTTTCTATAGCGCTTCTTGAGTTGCTAAAAATCACAAAATTATTGAACGACATTTGTTTTATCATTTTGATGGCTACTGCAATTGCACACAACTCTGCTGTGAAGACTGAGGCATTATCGGGTAAAGAAAATTGATATGTTTTGTTTTGGGATACAGCTGCATACCCTACTCCATGCAGTTATTTAGACTCATCGGTATTTAATGCGTAATGTGAACATTTTCGTCTTATATGATCAATGATTTTTTGTCTATGGTGTTCTGGGGTATATGAGGGACTTTTTGATAAATATTTTTAAGTTAATGCAAGTCTTTACTTTATTCATAGTCCAATGCAGTGGGAACTTCACTGTTGTAGGTAATTGTATAACTATATTTAGACACTCGAACAATCCATTAGCTCTAATTGGGAAAGGTGGTGAATGATTGTTTATAAACTTATCCCGTGGATCAAATAGATTTTTTGATGGTGAATCACTTGTCCTGATTCTTAATGCACTTTCATTGTTATGAATTCTTTATGTTGGAACAGTGGCAGTTCACCAAATTCAACTTGTACAGAGGAGACTAGTGAGGATCTAAATGCTCCAGTGCATATTCTTAGTCCTTCATTGTGAATTGGATCTAATATTTTCAGTGCTGCTTCTGATGCTGAACCATATATTTTATTTCCATAATCAATGATTGATAATACTGTTGCTTTATACAACATAGTACGAATATGTCTATCAGCTTCCCAATTGGTGTGCGACAGTTTTTTCAATTAGATTTAAAGTTCTTTTGCATTTTGATTTTATGTAAGTTATGTGGGATTTCCAATTCAGGTGTGCATCAAATATCAATCCTAAAAATTTTACGTTTTGGTTAACTGGTATATTATGGTTTCTCATTATTAATTCTATTTCTTCACCTTTTTTCCAATTTTTATTTTCATAAAACATGGCAGCTTGAGTTTTTTCTATGGAAAATCTAAAGCCTACAGATGAGGCCCATTCATCTATTTTTATTATACTGTAGTTTTATTAATCATTCACTCTGCATGCTTTATGGGTGATGCTGTATATTATATGGCAAAATCATCCATATAAATGTTTCTTTTAATTCCAACTAGTAGCATGTTAATGATGTCATTAATTGCTAATGTAAACAGAGTACCACTAAGGACGCTCCCTTGTGGAACTCCATTTTCAAGTGGAAATGTTTTGGAAAAAACATTAGCTATTCTCAGCCACATATGTTATTATTATGTAATGTTCTTAACATTGCATACCTCCATATAGTGTCGTATGCCTTTTGAATGTCAAAAAAAGACAGCTATTGTAATTTGGTTTCTTGCAAATCCTCTATGTATACGGTCTTCTAAATTAAACAGAGAATCTAACGTAGAACTATTACGTTGTGAACTAAACTGGATAGGACTCAAAATTTTATTTTCACGAATGTGCCATGTAAGTTGTGCATTTACCATTTTCTCCAACAACTTGCATATACTACTTGTTAAAAATATTGGTCTATAATTATTCACATTACTAGGATCTTTTCCAGGTTTGGGTATTGGAATTATCACATTTTGCCATTCACCTGGAAACAAGTTTCGAAGCCATAAATGATTGTAAAATTTTAATAAGTACATGATTTTGCCAAAGATGCTAGGTTGCAGATCATTTCAAAGCAAATATCATCACCTCCATGAGCAGATTTATTACAGATCAAGAGATCATATTCCAACTCTTCCACACTGAATTCCTTATTATAATATATATCTTCGTCTCAAAATTACGTATTATAGATTCTGCTTTATTCTTTATTTTTTTTTAAATGTTTGTCCAAATTTTGGTCACTGCTTATTTTGGCAAAACTTCCCCCAAGTCATTACTAATTTCAAAGGGATCTAAAATTTTTTTACCATTATCTAATATGGCTTGTCTGGGTGGTCTAATGTTTGTTCCATTGATTTTTCAGAATTTTTCCCATACTTTTTGAATAGATGTTTCGTTTGTTATTTCTGATACATAGGACCTCCATGACATTATTTTACCTTTTATGACTTCCTTTCCAAATTTAGCTGATATTTTGATATATAAAGGTTTTAATGCATCTATTTCTAATATAATTGTCATTTTTAATATATTTTCTTCCAAGAATGGTTTTGATGTATTTATTGAGAGCGATTTTTTGACGCATCCGTGCTTTGCAGAACTTTGGCGAGTGTTTGCGTATTTGTGCTGCAACAGGACGTTTGCAGAGATGTCTCAAAGCCGTCAGGACCGTGAAAGGCGCATACTGCCTGTCGGTAGTGAGCGTGTGAGACGAGTTTTAGACTGGGATGCTGGAGAAGGACCCAGCAGCCAAAGTGACCCAGCTTCTCAGCGCCGTGTTGTTTGCCCACGTGTGACCGAAGGCGACCAAGGACCACATCCCGTGCCTTTTACGACCCCTAGGAAGCGTCGGGGTGTCCTGAGGGGCATCCGTAAATTTTTGAAAAAAACTTTTTCCTTCGCTGAAAATCCTGGCATTTCTTGAGTCACCTTGTCGTAATTTTTTCGAAATTTTATATTATTAGTTACATAGTGTTATACATTAAAATGTGCGCAATTTCATGTAGAATACAACAAAAAATAAATCATTCTTTTAGCTTTTAACAGTTTTGAAATATTTTCATTTAAATCATGATAACTGACAATTTTAACATTCGGTCAATTTTGACTCGACCGAAATGCTAAAAAAACGCAATCGTAAGCCAAAATTCTTACATTCTAGTAACAATCAATCATTTACCTTTATTCTGCAACAAACGGAAAGTCTCCAGCACAATATTTCGATTTATGGTGAATTTTTGAAAAAAACTTTTTCCTTCGCTCCGCAAAAAATCCTAGCATTTCTTGAGTCACATTGTCGTAATTTTTTCGCCATTTCATATTATTCGTTACATAAAGTGTTATACATCAAAATGTGCACAACTTCATGTAGTATACAACAAAAAATAAATCATGCTTTTAGCTTTTACCATTTTTGAAATATTTTCATATAAATAACGATAAATAGAAAAAAATCAACCTTCGGTCAACTTTAACTCGATCGAAATGCTCGAAAAACGCAATCGTAAGCCAAAATTCTTACATTCTAGTAACAATCAATCCTTTACCTTCATTTTGTAACAAAAGGAAAGTCTCTGGCACAATATTTCGATTTATGGTGAATTTTTGAAAAAAAACTTTTTCCTTCCATCGGCGCGCGCGAACTCCGCTAAAATCCTAGCATTTCTTGAGTCGCCTTGTCGTAATTTTTTCGCCATTTTATATTATTCGTTACATAAAGTGTTATACATCAAAATGTGCGCAATTTCATGTAGAATACAACAAAAAAGAAATCATGCTTTTATCTTTTACCATTTTTGAAATATTTTCATATAAATAACGATAAATAGAAAAAATCAACCTTCGGTCAACTTTAACTCTATCGAAATGGTAAAAAAATGCAATTGTAAGCTAAAAAAACTTACAGTCTAGTAATATTCAATCAATTTCCTTCATTTTGAAACAATTGGAAAGTCTCTAGCACAATATTTCGATTTATGGTGAATTTTTGAAAAAAAACTTTTTTTACGTCCGAGCATTACGAATTCATGCATCATTTTGTGATAATATTTTCTCTGTGTTGTTTTAATCGTTTTACAATCTGTTATATACCAAAATCATCGCAATTTAGTGTACAATACAACTAAAAAAAATTAACTCATTAGCTTTAACCGTTTTGCTTACAGCGCGATTTGTATACAATTATAAACGAGTTTTTTTTCGCTGTCATATATTCCAATATTTATGATAATGATATTTTTTTAATTTCTGATGATGGTTGCATACTAAACTTCAGGCAATGAGAAAAAAAGGAGCCAAAATGAACTCTTAATCTTAAAAACTAAGCGTGCTGTGATTTTCTGAAAAAAACTTTTTTTCCGCTTCGGCGCTAACTCCCGAACGCTGCCGGCATACGGGAGACGTTTTTGTAAATAGGGCTTCGGCGTTTAAGGGTTAATGGCAGTATGGCCATATTCGCAACAGTTCTTGCATTATATGGGTTTGGAAACATAAGGTCTTAGTTCCCTGTTTAATCCTTATACTTTAATTTTCAAGGGTAAGGTTTGGCCACTGAACTTTATCTTTGCTATTTTGACTGATTTATTTTTGTCTTTCCAGCTTGGGACCTCATATATTTCGCAGTCTTCAATGCTGTTGTATCTTTTCTGTAATGAATCTAATAACATTGATTTTTTTTGCATTTCTTTTTCTAGATTTGGCAATATTACTGCTTTGTAAATTATTCACAGTATCATGCCTTGTAACACTTATATTTATTTTCTCCATATTTTTAATGTTTTGATAACTTTCCCACTGGATTCTAATTGTTGTTTCAACTAATCATTCCCATTTTTAAATTTGTCTTATGTGCATCTCCTGTGATGGGCATCAGTTCAACAAGCAATTTCCCATGTTGAATTTTCAAATTTTAATAAAGATTATTCTTTTAGGTAGACCTATAGTCCTTACAGTGGAGGCCTATGGGAATTGGGTGTATACTGTATTGTACATAATTTATGATGTTTATTAATTTATATTTTATTTATTTGTCTTATTTTTATTTTTATTTATTTATTTACTTTGATTTATTTATTTCCATTTATTTTTATTTATTTCTTGGTCAGCTTGCAAATTTAAAAACCTTGACCAGTTTTATTCTCCAAAGAGGGAATCAAAGTGAACCAAGGTTGCACCAGGTCTGTATTTTCTTCTAATTACTCTTTTAGGCTGAAAAGTTTGAACTAATTTTTGCTCCTTTTTTTGTTGGGGACACAGGCACAGAAACATCTGGCTCAAGGGAGAATGGTTCCATTGTAACAATGCCAGGTCCTTTTTTACAGGGAGATCCTTTTTCTCGCATGGGTCGTCAATATTTGGAGAATTTTCACTCTCCAAGGTGGGTGCCGAGGTTGTCATCTGTGCCAAAACAGTATCATCAGAGGGCCCAGGTGTACTCGACTCTTTATTCCTACTATTCATAAAGATCGAATAATAATAAAAGAAAAAAATAAAATAAACCTGAAAACTTTAAAAAGATATCATTAGCCTTCATGGAGTTTATTCTCCCACTAATGGCACAAGTGAGAGCAGACTCCCAAATGTCTGCGCCAGTACCCTACCCTACAGAGGGTGGCACAACACGATTAGAGTGGCCCAAGTATAAGCCAAACCTGCGTGCTAGGACAGAGTATTACAAGAATACAATCATCCCCACCCTAATTGTATTATGGGCAAACCGGATAGAATGCTGAGAGTCCTATCCCCAGAGCCAGAGACCCCTGGAATCCGTGGTCCAGCCCCACAGAATAGTTCCACCCTTGAAATATCAATTTGATATCTCTCAGGTCAGAACATTATCTGGTAGTTGATGATCCTACCACAGTTCCAACTATTCAGCTTCGGGTATAAGCCCAATCCTAGCTGTGATATCTTTTCCTATTTATCAGGTCCAATAAATTTTACAAAAAGTGGAAAATTCCACAAAATTAATCCAAAGAAATATATAATAATATATGAGACTCTTGGGCTCAAACCCAGGAACAAATTCCTGGGGTCCAAGAGCCCCTCACTATGTCAAGGTGGTCCCACATCAAGGGGGTTTACAGCTAAGGGAAGCCCTCTACTATCAGGGATGGTCTAACCTACAGTACTGTCCAACTAATACTTTGTTCTTTTTAGTAGCAATTCAGATCTGGTTTTAAAGTCTTAACTGGGAGTTTGGATACAAAATAAAGGAATTGTAATTTACAGGATCATGCTGCCTGAAAGGCATTCTATTTTTATATCATATATTCAAGTCCAAAAGATAAAAATACAAGAAACTAATCGTGTAAAAAACTTGAAAAACTTAATACCTTTCACTATGCATTTGTACACTTTCCACTGTTTATTTACAAATTGAATTTTTACACACTTTCTTATCAATAATATTTTGTAAAATTCCAAAAATATATGCAGTTAATTTTAAAATTTTCCATAATGGGGAATCACTTTATTCTCCCATATCCGTTACAGCATATATATCCTACCTATACTACATATTCTGACAACAGGTAATTACTAAATGAGAGACACACGTGCAGGAAATTTAGAAAAACTAAAGAGCCAGCTATATGGAGAATAGGAGACTGTAATTCATAAAGAAAATTTTGAAACCTCTAAAACCTAAGAGGGAAATTATGTTCCTACTTTCAGACAGAATTTTGGGCTGGAGGTACCGTATTAGTTACCTGTCACCATCAATAGGTAAAACACTACATTCAAATGGCAAGGTATCTCTAGCAACTACAATTTACTGTTAAATACTAAATATTCTGGAAAAATAATCTGTGTTTTGCGACAGTTCTCAAACCAAGTTAAATTGGGGTTAACTAAACAATACAGAAAAGCAGTTGAGTTTAAAAAAAAACTGCTCTTTTGCAAGTTGTGATATTTATACTGTATCCTACGCTGATATAACAAACAGATCATTTGTATGCACCCAACTTTGGCTGGGCCTTTGAAAAAGTTAACATCATCTATTTGCCCGTTTTGTTGTGCCTGATGAATACTTTATACTATCTGCTACTGGAGTTATGTTTGTGATTACAACAGGTAAATTTTTATTCCATAATTAAAAATGTTACGACTTAATGGTTATCTCTTTTATCTCATCAATTTGAACCCCTTTCTTCTATACCACTTATGTTGCAAATGAATAGTCACCATGACAATGGTAGCCAATAATGTACCAGTTATAGTCGACCCCCTGTATTTGTAGGGGATAGGACCACAACCACCTGCGATAAGCTGAAATCCGTGATAAGTTGGAACCTCCACTTTAAAAACGTTTGTAACTGTCTATTTTAATGGTTCAAACACCAAATATACCTTAAACTATCACCAAAAAACACTCTAATATTTCAAAGTCATCATACAACATTAAAAATATATGGCTTACAGCAACATGTGAGAACTATCACGTTACCCCTATATTCAGGCATGAACATTTTCTTTCACACAGCATTCAGGGGAAAGACTGGTAATTCACAAGAGAGAGAGAGAGAGAGAGAGAGAGAGAGAGAGAGAGAGAGAGAGAGAGAGAGAGAGAGAGAGAGAGAGAGAGAGAGAGAGAGAGAGAGAGAGAGAGAGAGAGAGAGATATGCACATTAAAAATATTTAATATTAAGATTACGTAAATCATATGGGTACTCGCCAGTGTTCAATACTGACTAAGATGATGGTGATGAGCTAGCTGTGCATTCCGATGAATGAATGAATGATGATGTGACTGCACAACAAGGCAGAGGAGTTATATCTCCTCCGGGGGCAACTCTTCCCCTTCTTCAGGGGTTTTGGGAGGCACCATCATGTTGACATACTTCCTCATGCTCACTATGAGGTTATTATAGGGCTCCATGCACGCATCAAGGGCATTTGAAACATTTAAGGAGCGTGCCTTATGAGGATCCCATTCCTCTACCATATGCTGCAGCTGTCTGCCTTTCCTTATAATTTGGGACAGACATCATATTCCTGCTCGATGAAGTAGATGGTATTCTCACTCAGGCAATAATGGGTGGCTACTTCAGTGTGATTTTTCCCTTCACTCAACATCATAATAACTTCTACTTTCTTCTGGTGCGTCATAACCTTCCTCTGGCACTTAGGCTCTTGTTCAGATGCAGCAGAAGCAGCAAGGCGTTTAGGAGTCACCTTAGGAACCGATTCAAAATGATATGCACTGATTAAAACCATGCAGTGAAACAAACAGTAAAAGCCTACGTAGTGAACTGGCCAGAGATGCTGGGATGCTGGGTCATTTGCAAAATTGTATACTTCGCATGTCGTGTACTACACATACTGTACATTTTATTGATATTTTGCAGCTGTAAGATGATTTTGAAATTATATTAAAAGTGTTTTAGGATGATAGTTGAGCATATCTAAAATACATGGGTAGTTTGTAGAACGACGGGACTACAGCTGTACCTTCGAATGAAATGTTAGATTTATTTACGTCTGTGGAACCTGTCAGTCATTATATTTTCATGTTATTTTCATGACTACATTTCTTACGACAAAAAAATTATTTATTAATTTTCAAATATTACAATAATATTAATGCAAACACAGCAAAATATATAAATTTATTTATTAAATGTTCACCCCAAAACCACCCCAGGACTTCCAAGTGCAAAGCTCTGGTGAAAATAAATAAATCTTGGGGAAGCTGATATATTACCTAGGTGCAATGCTACTTGACAAGCTACTGGCTGGCATTTGCAAAGCAGCCAATCCAGGAGTGCCATTCATCTCCCTAAGTATTGACTGGTTGTGTATCCCCATGACTTTCTCTGAGGAATTGTATGAAGCACGCATCTCTGTCAGTTCAAAGCATTTCCCTAGCCTGTGCGAACATTTCGCTTGTATCTGTGTACTTTCTGCATCTTTCTTCGCAGTGTTAATCTGTATAATCGTGGCCTAAGATGCCTGCAAAATGCCCTGCTCCTTCTAAGGCTCTGGCACAGAGCCTTAGTGTCAGGTCATGACACTCCATGAGAAGCCAGTCATGACGCTCAAGAAGGCACAACTTATGAATACGTTGAAGGAAGGGAAAACTTATGCAGCTATAGCCCACTATTGTGGCATGAATGAGAGTACCGTGAGGTACATCAAGAAGAAAGAGGAGATAAGGAAGGCCATGAGTATTAGATTCTATAGTAGTGCCAAAAAGGTTTCTACTGTGCATGATAGGACCATCATGAGGATGGAGTCGCCCTTGGCATACTGGATCACAGACTACCGTAAGAAGAACATCGCCCTTGACAACATCACTCATGAGAAAGCATGACAACTCTACCAGCACTATTCAACTGGTGGCGACACAGAAGGCAGCAATGTACAGGAGGCAGGCATTGTAGGCTTTAATAAAGCCACTGAAGAGGAAGAAGAAAACAGAGAAAGAACCAAAAGCAGGACCATCGTCAGCTCCTCTGGGTTTTCAGGCCAGCAAGGGGTGGTTCCACCATTTTCAGAGGCAGTTCCAACTAAAGAGAGTTTCTCTACATGGAGACGCGGTATCGGCAGACATGAAAGCAGCCACGAAATATTCTGAAACCTTCAAGAATATCATTAGGATCAAGGGCTACCATCCAGAACCAGTGTTCATTATGGATGAGACTGGCTTGTTCTAGAAGAAGATGCCTTCACGGACATACCTCATGAAAGACAAAGCCAGAGCCTCCAGGTTCAAGGCCCAGAAGGATAGGGTTACCCTCATAATGTGTGCCAATGCTGCTGGCTTCATGCTGAAACCAGGCCTCATTTACAAGCCTGCAAACCCCAGGGCCCTTAAGAATAAGAACAAGCACTTGCTGCCTGTTATATGGATGCACAACCCCATGGCCTGGATCACTAAAGTCCTTAAGGATCACTGGTTCATTTAGAGCTTCATCCCTCAAGTTAGGCAATACCTCAGTGACTTGGGCATGCAGTTCAAGGTGTTGTTGATTATGAATAATGCTAGTAGCCACTCTCTGGATCTTTATTACAACGGACTCCAGTTCGAGTTCCTCCCTGCCAACACCACCTCTCTCCTCCAGCCGATGGACCAGGCCATGATCCGTGCCCTCAAGGCACTCTACACCACAACTCCCTCAAGCACCTTGTGAATGTAATGGATGCTGATAGTGAATTTACGCTGAAGGACTATTGCTGTAAATTCACAATTGCCACATCTGACCGTAATTGACTGATTGTTGAATGATATGAAAAAGGAGACTCTTAAATGCGTGCTGGAAGAAGTTGTGGCAGGAGTGTGTTCACAATTAAAAGGGCTTCTGATAAGGCAGTCCAACTGGGAAGGATGCTTGGTGGAGAAGGCTTTATTGACATCACCGAGGATAAAGTAGGCACCCTCACTGATGCCCACTCTGACCCCTTGACAGCCCAGGATTTGGAAGAACTGACAAAGTCAACCAGCAAGGAAGAAGACACGCCAGGTTTAGGGGACGAGTAGGAGGATGAAGGCTTGTCTTTGGAATGTCTGTCCCGACTTATGAGGATGATCAAGGAGGTGAAGGAGGTGGCTTTGGTATGGGATCCTCATATGGAACGCTCCATAAAGTGTTCAAATGCCCTTGATGCGAATATGGCGCCCTTGTAAAGTCACCACATCGGTGCCAGCGTAGTGTTTCGGCGGCGCCATTAATAAGTCTCCGCTGAGCATGTTTTCTTTGGTGACTTCCCATTTTCTTCAAACTCAATTAGTCACACCTAAAACGTGCCAGGTCACGCATTTTTAATCATTTTTACTTTATGCGTATTTATACAAATGTCACACATTGTGTATCACATGTTTCTTCATTCACAGGCATCAAGACTGTATCCATATTGTAGTTCTGTATGTTTTGTATTGTAATTTGTACTCGTTCACTGCATATTATTGTTTATTGTTTCGACCTCAGGTCACAGTCAATTCCATTGTCTCGCGGGTCGGCGTCAGTCGGCCGCTATATAAACTGCCTGGATCTGTAATAAAGTAGCAGTAACTTTTACCTGCTCGTTTCTTTGACACCTTACACCCTATAATAACGTTTTTTTCAGCATGAAGTAGCAGCAACAGCAGCTGCCTATCACCATGTTTCTCAAGCCCATGAGGAAGGACCCTCCAAAGCCTCCCGAAACCCTTGAAGAAGTGCCTCCCCAAGCCCCTGAAGAAGGGGAAGAGGTGCCCCCCCAAGCCCCTGAAGAAGGGGAAGAGGTGCCCCCACAGGAGATGTAACTCCTGTTTTGCTTTGCTGTCATATCTTCATCGTCATTCATCGGACTGCAAAGCTAATTCATCATCATCATCTTTAATCAACATTCATCGTTAGAGAGTACCCATATGATTTAATATTATTATTATATTATTACAGGTACAGTATTATTGTTATTATTATTTAAATATTATTTAATCTTATTATTATTTATTCTTATAAATCTTAATACTGTTAATATTTGAAAATTAGTACATAATTTTTTTATCATAAAAAATGTATAGTCAAATACAAAAATTAACGAATATTGCTCTACAAAAAATCCACATAGTAGTGAATTTTCCTCGATATACGAGGGTAAGTCAAAAAGTTCCAGGAAAAATTCAATATACTCTTTATTTAAGGAAATTCAAACATCATTTTTCTACATATCTACCATCTAACTCTATACACTTTTCAAGGCGCTGTTTCCACCTCTGCAACCCTTCTTTGTAGAAATTTGGGGCCTTTCTATTAAACCATGTTGAAACTGCATGTTTAGCAGCATCCAAATATTCAAACCGAATCCTCTTAAGTGTTCCTTGAGTTTTGGGAACAGGAAAAATCTGAAGGAGCAAGATCAGGACTATAAGGAGGATGTGGAAGAGTTTCCCACCTAAATTTCCATAGGACTTCTCTTGCAACCCTTGATGAATGTGCTGGAGCGTTATCATGATGGAACAAAATTCTGCGATGTGCAACTTTCCTCGACGTTTTTAGCCAATGCAGTCTTCAGTTTTTGCAAAACACCTTTGTAGTAGTTCCGGTGATTGTTTTTTGTCCTTCAAGGAAATCAATCAAAATCACTCCTTTGGAGTCCCAAAACACTGTTGCCATAACCTTCTGGGCAGATCTCGCCACTTTGAACTTCACTGGTGCAGCTGAACCTCTTGGTAACCATTGCTTTGATTGAATTTTACTTTCTGGGTCATATTGATGGATCCAAGTTTCATCTCCAGTAACAATCCGGTCAAAAACTCTGATTCATTTGATTCAATCTTCATTAAAACTGCAAGAGAAAGTTCAGCTCTTTGATGCAGTTGGTCTTCGCGCAACGCTTTTGGGACCCAACGTGCTGAAAGTTTACTCAAACCAAGATTTTCATTTAAAATTGAAAATGCGGAACCATGGGAGATCCCAGTTTCATTAGCTATCATATCGATAGTAATCCGACGATCTTCATCCACTAGATTCTGCACCAAAGCCACAATTCTTTCATTTTTGCAGTCGATGGTCTTCCCTCTCTTGGGTTGTCTTTGAGGTCCTCCCGACCATCCTTAAATCGCTTTATCCAATCATAAACAACTGATTTAGATGGAGAAGAATCTCCATAAACTTGTTGCAAAGCTTCAATAATTTTTCCTGGTTTCCAATCAAGCTTGGTCAGGAACTTGATGTTAGCTCTCATCTCAAAATTTTTATTTTCCATGGGTTCAAGAAGTTACTTTTCTGAAGCAGATGTTAACACCACGGTAGCAAGAGGATGACTGAGGTAACAAGTCTATATGGATCACTACATCACAGATAATTGTTTACCAAGTATTTGGGTTGTTTCATTCCTGTGTAAATACATCATTCAACAATTTTTCCTGGAACTTTTTGACTTACCCTCGTATTTGGAGATATGTTCCAGAAAAAAATCTGAGATTAATTAAGGCCACAAATAAGCGGAGGTAGATTGTATATGATGATGCATTATTTGGTACATAAGCAAATCACAAAATTTTTATATATTTTCAGTTTAAATAACAGAAACAATATAAATGAACAATGTTGACTTCTGAGTTACAAATCTAATAATACCTTCATTCATAAAGAAAAACAAATTTGCTGAAATACATCTACCTACCCTTCCTTAACTAACCTAACAGAGGCACTGCATCTACTAACAGTGTGGGCATGTACTACACCCTCCTGGAACCCTCCCTTCCACACCCTTACCTTGGGCAAAGCATCCTATCTGAACTGGGGAAATGTTACTATAATCAGTGCTTTAATTTCTCACCCAAATGGAGTTCATTATCACTAATGGTTGATGGTCATTTTAGTACTTTATTACTTTTTATTTCCTGGAATGTGAAGGCCTTTTCTTTAAGGAATGAGAGGGCCAAGTTATTAAGCACTGTACAGTTGTACCCCCATATCTGTGGATAATAAGTTCCAAGAGCCCCTGCATATGTCTGAAACTGTGGATAGTAGTGAACATATTATATAAAAGAGTACAGTACTACAAACACACCAATCATACAACAACCTAATGATGCCCATATAAACCCCAATATCTCTTAAAATACTCATTGTTGGTCATCCTTAATAAAGAATACAAAAAATTATGGATATTTCCTAAAAATAAATACGGGCAGTCCCTGGTTATTGGTGGAGGGTTCTGTTCCTGACGGCGTGACGATACAATAACTGAAAAGCACTGATAACCGAAAATCAGCAATAATAGTGCCAATCCAAGATTATCAGCACCGATAACCTAGAAATTTGGGCACTGATAAGCGGGGATTGGCACATATCGGCGCCGAAAATCCTGTTATCATCATCTCTAGACAAGCGCCCTAAAACTGGATCGCCGATAACCAAGGCTGCCGATAACTGGGGACTGCCTGTAATAAAAAATTATGGAGATTTCCTATATAGTAAACAGGGAAAAATAAGTATTTGAAATTAAAACAAATGAACAATTTATGATTATGTAAGGGACAAAAGGTAAGGCACAGGTAATAGTGTTGCCCGACACTTTATTTTGATAGTGTTTTTGCTTATTTATATGATGCACACAGTTCAAGTTATTTAAAATCCCCCCCTCTAAAGCCAACATTAGGTAAGTGGTTCAGTGGATAGCTGATCAGTAAATATGGGGCCCGACTGTATTTACCCGATAATGTTGGAAGGCTTGGGATATTTCAAAATCTCACTCTGATATGATCATCATCTCACAATGTGTTCTGTTAACTTGAGAGGTCATGCTGGGATAAACACTGCATGCATGCTTTCTTCCACCTATTCTTTCTTCATGGAGTTTGTGATCCTGTGTTATACATGATAGCTTTTTCCTGTTTATGAAGTTAAAATTTCATAAATTCTTATGGTTAGGTATCCAGATGTTTTCTGACTCCTCCCAATTTTGACCACCTGATATCTTCAGTTCACTCAGGTTTTTTCTTTAGGACTTTTCAGTCTCAATTTGATGTGAACAACATCACTAATTGTTCCGTTACTTTGCTAGGTCATGCTGTCACAAACAATGCATGAATGATGTCTATCACCTCATTTTTTTCATGGAGTTTATGAAACTGTTTCACTTATAATTTTCATTTTTTTAATCCAACTATGACTTTATAAATTAATTGCATTTTTGCTTTTTATCTAATCAAACTGCAAATTTTCATGGTGAAGTATTCAGATTCTACCCAATTTTCACTTACTGTTATCTTTAGCTCAGTCAAGCTGCTTCATCTACAAAGACCCTCCCAGCTTTATCATCCTTGATAGGGGGAGGGCTTAGAGGTCAATAGCTAGGGTCTGATGGCCTGCCCTTCTGAGGTGTACTGTATATTTCCAACTGCTTATGACCTTTGCATTTCAACTACAGGCAGTCCCTGGTTATTGGCAGCCTCGGTTATCGGTGATCCGGTTTTACAGCTCTTGTCCAGCGACGACGATAGCTGGATTTTCGGTGCTATGTGCCCATCTCCTATTATCGGCGCCGATCCCGGTTATCAGAGCCGATAACCCAGGATTGGCGCTATTATCGCCAATTGTCGGTTATTGTCACACCATCGGGAAAGGAACCCTGCTAATAACCGGGGACTGCCTGTATTCTATTGGTGCAATTCACTTTCTCCCCAACTAAAAATCATGGTTTCCAACTTGGGTCACCACATACAAGCTGGATATAGAAAGGTCTGGGAAACAAAAACGAGTGGCTTTCAACAACAACAATGGCTAAAAATACATGCAACACAAAATATTAATACTGTATATCATATGCAAAGAAATATTTTAATTAGAAAAAGACAGACAGATGGGAACATATCAGATTAAGCACCTCCAAAAGGCATTCATTAATAAATAAGACATGAAGCTGTAATTACAAAAAAGATCAAGATAGCAGCAAATTACATTGAAGATCTCTAGCAAATATTCATTAATAAATATGTCAACACATCAACAAGAAAGCTATAAATTGTACACAATGTCTTCATAATTTTATGCTACATCTGATGGACTTGGCATAAAGGAGAAGTTTCTCATATAAAATATTTATAAAAGTTAACAGTACAAAAATAACATAAGAAGTGTAGACTCTTTGTAAATGATACCCAAAAATAGTTAACATATTTTTGTGGAAGGGAAAATAAAAAAAGTTAAAATTCAAAGACATACCATTGCATATATAATAGGAGCTCTTGGAGGATCCCTTGTAAAGGTAAGGTTACTTAGTGGTGCTGAGGCTGACACAT
>NC_089743.1:33856197-33888697 GCF_040412425.1 Macrobrachium rosenbergii | reverse complement strand
TAAATAAATGATTTACCTAATACAGTAATAAGTACTAATTTTCATATGATAATGATAATAATAATAATAATAATATACTGTAATTTAAAAATTTATGCACTTCTATAGTAAATTATATGAAATTTTAAACAAATATATAATTCCCAATCTTTTCCAAAGCTTTCAATTGAGGGGGGGGAGGTTGAACCTGTCATATTGTGAGAGGGTGCGAAAGAAAGAGCAGGTAGACAAGAACTGCTAGTTTATTGAGGAAGCAGCCCACTTATCAAACGGTGTGCGGATGTCGGCGTATACGCGGATGTCGGTACAAAAAATATACAAGTGACCCGAGGTCAAAACTATTTCTCTACACAAAACAGGACAGGTACATATAGATAACGTGATGATTAACAATGGTAGATTAGACAATAAAATACTCTGACACATACAATATGTATAAGGGCAAAAATGAATAGGTTATAAATGTACAATTACATAATGATAATAAGGCTGAGTACCGTGACCTATGGTCAGCTGTGAAGGCACCGTAGAAAACGGGAGGTTCTCCATAGAAAACCCGTTGAGCAGGGACTTTACAATAACGCCTCCCCCCCCACCCCCGCCAAGACGTAGGTAACGTCTGACCAAAGCAGGTATCTGCTGGGGCGGCGGAGAGGGCCGCATTTCCTCGATGTCAGCTGAAGGGTGCATTCGACTTCTCCAGTGCCTTGCGGATGGGAGTGGTGGGTTGCTCTCCTGCCCGGGCCCGGGGCCTTCCGGGGGCGCCCACGAGACTTTCTCGTGGGCGGGGCGGGCTGAGGGGGTGCTGCTTCCTGCGAGAGGCTTTGGGGAGTGCCACCAACTTCTTCCTCCAGGATATCCAGCTGTGTATTCTCTAATAATTCAGACTATGTATCAAAACCAAAAAGAACCTTACATGACAAAAAATTTGCTTGTACTGCCTTATAATAATAATAAGAAAGATATCCCCCATCTTCTTAAGAATTTTGGTGTTAATTTCGCATTTAAGAATAACGAAACAATGAAAAATGTACTTAAGAACTCCCCTGACAATACCAAAGGGTGTGTATATAAAATTCCATGTAATTCTAGTGACAACTTTTATATTGGGCAAATGGGGAAAGCACTGGAAAAAAGAATTGAACAGCATAAGAAACATGTGAGATATGCACAGGGGAACAGTGGTATTTTTGTACATGTTAGTGAGAGCAATCATGCTATTAACTGGGAAGGGGCAAAAAGGATAGTATATTCTAATAATGCACTGGAAAGGAATATCATTGAATCTAACTTTATAAAAGAAAGTTACAACCATAATGTGAATATCAGTCAAGGGATGTATAAACTTGATCCTTTAATATCAAAAGAAATCTGTAAATTGTTTAAATTTTATGGTAGGCAGTAGAGATGTATGAAAATAGGCTTATCGTATTTGTAAACACAGTACGGGGGCAGTAGTGCTAATGAGTTTCCAAACTCCGCCTCCCTGACACCTGTCGGGTGTGGATCTGCGGTCGCCTATGGTCGGTATGTTTATCAGTATTGCCCCCTGGGAGTATATTGTGATTTTTAGCCGAATGAGTTTTGAAGGCCACTCCTACCTTGACACCAGCCTGTGGCTGGATATGTAGTCTCTAACGGTTGTGTATGTTCGTCAGCACTGTTCCTGTAGTATATATATTTGTGACTTCTAATACTATGCATCAGTCCTTCATCAATGGCTTGGAAATAAAGTCGAAACCGGTCAGGACCTACACCCCGTCTATTATTTTTCACCTGTGGTAATTTGTGATATATATATACAGTAATACCTCGAACTTGCGCGATTCGAGTTGCATGAATTCACAGACACACGAATTTTTCACTGGAACCTAACTAATGGTCATACACAAGTTTTTCACAGACACGCGGACATTTCCGAACACTGAGAAACCCTGCAAAAGTGTTTGTTTAATTTTTTGATGTAATTTATAAGTTTTCAAGCTTTTATGTGTAAATTAAATAACATTAAATATTATTAAAAGTAATAATTTTTCTCTCTCTCTCTCTCTCTCTTTTAGCGAGATGAATTTTTATCGTATATGTATACAGGTATGTTTATTTGTATGATAAATAAACTTTTTATGTAATAATGAGTACTAATTTTCAAATATTAATAAGATTAATAAAATTAAATAATAATAATAATAATAATAATAATAATAATAATAATAATAATAAAAAAACTGTAAAACAAAATTCTATTATCTTGAACAAACAAATTCTTCCCTTATCTTTTGTAAGAAGGTGGAAGGCAAAAGCTGTCAGACATGTCATTTAACATGGCAAGAATGGGAGTGTTGCTAATCAGTGGTCAAATTTTTCTTGTAATTCTCTCTCTCTCTCTCTTCCTCTCTGTGTGTGTCCGTAATAATTCATAAAAAATTTCAGTCTCTTAAGTAAGGACAACTGGTATCTCTCTCTCTCTCTCTCATTTGAAGTTAGCCAACCTACATATTACATCACTGTTTCTCTGTATGTCTTTAACTGTGCAGTAGATAATTTTGAATTGATCTAATTTTACCTGTACTGTTTAAAAGTGTAAATGCGCAGTTCTAAAACATAGAGACATAGAGCATTTTAGAACAAAGAGAAAGTGACAGAATAAAAGGTTTGTAAAAACGAGGTTGAGATGTCTAAAAATAGATTGGTGGAATGGGGGAGAGAGTCACACACTATATTCTTAAGTCAACCATTTATTTTTTTTTTTTTTAAGGGTAATGTATTAAGCTAACTCTCTCTCTCTCTCCGTAATAATTCATAAATAATATAACTTGACATTTCAAGAAAGAACAATCTCTTTCTCTCTCTCTCTCTCTCTCGTGTTATTCTCTCAGTCTCCGTAATAATTGATAAATAATTTCTCTCTCTTAAGTAAGGACAACCCTTGAACCAGGCGATTCTTTACCGTTCGTGTTGGTTCTCTCTCTCTCTCTTTCTTTCTTTCTCTCTCTCTCGTTCATAGTTAGTGCTCACACATTTTTACAACTTATTAATTCTCTGTACGTCTTTACCTGTACAGAAGATAGTTTAGATTGATCTAATTTGACCTGTATCATCTGCGAAGTGTAAATGCGCTAGTGTTGCAAATACATTCTAAAACATAGAGACATAATAACTAAGAGTTGTATTAGTCAAAATATAAAACACCGTTTGTTCATGAAAAAGCATTTCAGAACAAAGAGAAAGAGATGCAGAATAAAGTTGTTAAAAAGAGGTTGAGACGATTCTAAAAATAGATCGGTTGGAAGGGGAGAAAGAGAGAGAGAGAAATTCTCTTACAACTCTCAATTTTTATGTAAACCATTTATTTCTCTTTTTTAAGGATAATGTATTAAGCTAACTTTTAAATGAAATTACAGTAACTTTAATATTTAAAAGTTAACTTAATAATTTGGGAGCATGATAAGGGTCATATTTAGTGTTTAAACTTTAGAAATAAGCATTTATTAGCATTTTTAGAAACCATGCCAAAATTACGCGAAAATTCACCCTTCGCGAGGGGTTCTGGAACCTAACCTCGCGTAAGTTCGGAGTGTGAATGTACACACACACACACACATATATATACTGTATACACATACAGGTAGTGCTTGAGTTAAGATAATTCGCTTTTGCAATGGGGTTAGCAATGAATACCCATACGAAAATATTTAGAAAATATTTTTAAATTTTGCGCGAACAATCAGGCGCGAGAGAGACCAAATTACAATAGACCAACTTCTTTTCCTCCATCTCTTTATCCCGTCTTCTAGTTAAAAAAAAAGTAAAAGACAATGATAAAAGTATTGTTTGTAACGTTATACTCTTGTGGAAATGAGTACAGCCATAATCAACCAACCGAGAAACTGCCATTTTGCTAATAACAACCAAATCAGATAACAAAAGCTGTTTTGCTTGTATTTCAACCATCTTACAGTAGTAAATCATTACTGTAGCTATGTTACAAATGATGCTAAGTACAATAGGACTGATATATTTTTACATTATACCCTTATTTGCTATGGAGAAAAGACCAGCAAGGAAATATACTGCTAAATTTAAGCTGCAAGTTGTAGCTGAAGCTGAGAAAACAATTTTCAAGCTGCTACAGACTATAAATTATCGTGCATCGGCAACATGGATGAAACTCGACCGTAAATAAAATTGGAGAGAAAAGCATTTTAATCAAAGCTACTGGACATTACAGAGTACATATTACTGCTGTTTTCACGCCGATAAAAAGATAAATAAGTAAAGCTTGTATCATGATGAAATTAAGTGAAAATAGCAAATACAACCTTTTATTTTTTTTACACAAAACAAACATTTCCCTAACGGCCAACGTCTTCTATTAACGAAAAAAACAGCTAAATTAATTTCACAAGAAGACGTATTTAAGTTATATTTTGACTTACAAACACTTCATAAATTATAACGAAAAATAACCGTGTCCCACATAAAGTATCTAGAGATTCATTTACGCCAACTAGAAGCAAGAAAAGTGCTCTGAACTGAGTTAAATACAGCAAAATAAACTTACCGCGTAATCGATTTCCAAACCAAAACATTGAGCGCTATGATCGCAATTTATAATACAAAAAGCAATATGAGAATACATACATTACTATTGGAGGCAGTGAAGTAAAGCACAACCTTTTAACCCTTAAACGCCTACTGGACGTATCGTACGTCGACTAAAATTGTCTGTTGGGTGCCAAGTGGACGTACCGTACGTCGACTACAAAAAATATCAACCTTCGGTCAACTTTGACTCGACTGAAATGGTCGAAAAACGCAATTGTAAGCTAAAAATTTTACATTCTAGTAATATTCAATCATTTACCTTCATTTTGCAACAAATTGGAAGTCTCTAGCACAATATTTCGATTTATGGTGAATTTTTGAAAAAAATTTTTCCTTACGTCCACACTGTAACTCGGCCGAAAATTTCAGAAATTTTTTCGTCATATTGTCGTAATGTTTGCACCGGTTTATATTAGTCGTTACATAAAGTTTTATATATGGAAATGTGCGCAATTTCATGTAGAATACAAGAGAAAATAACTCATGGTTGTAGCTTCTATCAGTTTTGAAATATTTCCATATAAATCACAATAAGTGCTAAAATTTCAACCTTCGGTCAACTTTAACTCGACCGAAATGGTCGAAAAACGCAATTGTAAACTAAAACTCTTACATTCTAGTAATATTTAGTCATGTACCTTCATTTTGCAACAAATTGGAAGTCTCTAGCACAATATTTTGATTTATGGTGAATTTTTGAAAAAACTTTTTCCCTTACGTCCGCGTGCGGTAACTCTGCCGAACATCTCAGAAATTCTTTCATCACTTTGTCGTAATGTTTGCACCATTTTATATTAGTTGTTACATAAAGTTTTATATATGGAAATGTGAGCAATTTCATGTAGAATACAACAGAAAATAACTCATAGTTGTAGCTTTTATCAGTTTTGAAATATTTCCATATAATCACGATAAGTGCCAAAATTTCAACCTTCGGTCAACTTTAACTCGACCGAAATGGTAAAAAAACGCAATTGTAAGCTAAAACTCTTACATTCTAGTAATATTCAATCATGTACCTTCATTTTGCAACAAACTGGAAGTCTCTAGCACAATATTTCGATTTATGGCGAGAAAAAAAAAAAAAAAAAAAAAAAAATTCCTTACGTCCGCGAGCGGTAACTCAGCCGAACATCTCGGAAATTCTTTCGTCACTTTCTCGTAATGTTTGCACCGTTTTATATTAGTCGTTACATACAGTTTTATATATGGAAATGTGCGCAATTTCATGTAGAATACAACAGAAAATAACTCATGGTTGTAGCTTCTATCAGTTTTGAAATATCTCCATATAAATCATAAGTGCCAAAATTTCAACCTTCGGTCAACATTAACTCGACCGAAATGATCGAAAAACGCAATTGTAAGCTAAAACTCTTACATTCTAGTAATAATCAATCATGTACCTTCATTTTGCAACAAACTGGAAGTCTCTAGCACAATATTTCGATTTAAGGTGAATTTTTGAAAAAAACTTTTTCCTTACGTCCGCGCGGTAACTCGGCCGAACATCTCAGAAATTCTTTCGTCACTTTGTCGTAATGTTTGCACCATTTTATTTTAGTCGTTACATAAAGTTTTATATATGGAAATGTGCGCAATTTCATGTACAATACAACAATAAATAACTCATGGTTGTAGCTTTTATCAGTTTTGAAATATTTTTATATAAATCACGGATAATAGAAAAAATTCTATTTTCGGTCAACTTGAACTCGACCGAAATGGTCGAAAACTGCAATTGTAAGCTAAAACACTTACAGTCTACTAATATTCAATCAATTACCTTCATTTTGCAACAAACGGGAAGTCTCTAGCACAATATTTCGATTTACGGTGAATTTTTGAAAAAACTTTTTTTACGTCCTTGCATTACGAATTCAAGCATCATTTTGTGATAATATTTTCTGTGTTGCTTTGATCGTTTTACAATTTGTTATATACCAAAATCATTGCAATTTAGTGAACAATACAAAGAAAAAAAATAACTCGTTAGCTTTAACCGTTTTGCTCACAGCGCGATTTGTATACAATTATATATGAAATTTTGTTTGCGCTGTCATATATTTTAATATTTATATATGATATTTTTTTCATTTCTGATGATTGCATACTAAACTTCAGGCAATGACAAAAAAAGGAGCCAAAAATGAACTCTTAATCTTAAAAACTAAGCGTGCTGTGATTTTTTGAAAAATACTTTTTTTCCGCTTTGGCGCTAACTCCTGAACGCCGCCGGCATACAACAGACACTTTTGTAAATAGAGGCTCGGCGTTAGAGGGTTAAAAGATCCATGGAAAAGATGCATAATCATTGTGTTGATGTTTATATAATAAGATATTAATATGTGAATATAGAGTACAGTATAATGTAGGCTAGGCTGCCGTATGTGTATACGATATACCATACTGTAGGCTAAACTAATTCTTATTTGTTATTCAATTTCTCTTTGTACTGAATTATCATAAGTCAATCTGCATGAACCTACTGAATTAGCTGATATTAATAATTACTATATTGTATATTTATACAGTATACTTATAGCGTAGGCTAGGCTATTTTCGATACGTTTTTTCCAACAACCCATGGGGTTTTTGGAACCTAACCCAATCATAAGTAGGATAATATCTGTACGTATATATGTATATGTATATGTATATGTATATGTATATGTGTGTGTATATATATATATATATATATATATATATATATATATATGTGTGTGTGTGTGTGTGTGTGTAGGTTTATATTAATACACATGCATTTATATATTGTAAAAATTAATAAATGAATCCAAAACAACAATATACAAATTGAATATATGCTAAGGCAACAAGATATAATCAAAACTGGTCTTACCTGTAAAAATTTCCCCCTAAATATTATTGATCTGGTTGAATTCAAAGCCAGATCCTGTTTCAGTTGCTGAAGGGCCTTCCACAAAATAATCGTTAATCGTTGATCCATCAGCCAATATTTCTATAAAAAATTCTGATTCATACATTGAAGCATCAACCACAACAAGTGTGATTACATTTGAGGTTTGGTTAGATCTTCCTGATGTGACCTGTAATGATTTTAAGTTCATTATAAAAAACAGTTTAGTTTTAATTACATACTAAAAATTTTGGAAAGGTTATCAATCTCAATTAAAAGAATTTTTAGCACAGAGTATAAGCTTGTGCCTCTAAGAAAGTAAATAAACCATCAATCATTATCTACACTCAGTATGGTAGACAAACCATTCCATATCTGAAAATGAGTGTCCTTCTGACAATCAGGCAAACTTTTACTAATAAGACAAGTGCCCTTCAATCAAGAAACGTGACTGTCAATGGCTATTTACCTACACACATTCATAACAACAACGTCTGAAACCTAATTCCTCAGGTCATCCTTAAAGAAATGTTAGGACCATAATACACTGAATATGATCAAATCAATTTTGGTCTATGGTTCATGCAGAGATCAAGGGTGCTGCTTAAATTACAAAAATCCATTTAAACTGAATTTAAAAGCGTATAACATACAGCTCCTCTTCCAAGACAAATTGTATAAGTACTGAAAAGTTAAAATTTTCTTAGGACTAAAGCCCTTCTTTGGAAGTAAATGAAGTGGCATTATGAGAAAAAACATAGAGAACAAGTAATCCCTTGATTAACTGCATTTGCACTTTACCTTATTTGCAGGCACTGCAGCACCCCAAAATATATGTTCAATATATGAGCAATAAATTAAAATCAATAAAAAGCCTGAAGTTTGGTTGGAAATGCTGTTCAGGAGGAAACTGGTCAATGTAACAAACCGTGTAATACAATTTGAATCTAATTCTTTGTGTGACTGAAAGAGTACATGTCGGTACAGACTGAGCTGCCACTCTTCCAAACTGCATACATTAGCATACACAAGAGCTGTTTGCACACACTCACAACTGCACTTCCAGTGAGTATCGAAATGAGGTATAATAGATTGTAAACAGCTACACCAATATCATGGCTATTGGAGATGAGCTCCCATGGAAAGTTAGTTGATTTCCATTCCAAATTGACAAAGGAGACCATACCTCACTCTTTTGAGACCTTACAGTGTCCCTGTGTGTTACCAATGGGAGGTAGAGAGGAAAACAGAAATTAAGTCAGGGGATTATTCAGGATAGTGAGTCACCTTGGGCATCCTGGATTGTTGTGGCAAAGAAAAAAGATGGCTCACTATAATTATGCATAATTATTGGAAACTTTATGAAGTCATAAAAGAAAATACCTCTCCACAACTTTCAATTAAGGAATTGCTTATCTGAGTCCATGATAGTAACTTTAAAAGAAGGATAACACAAAATTCCAGTTCATGAGGATAATAGAGAAAAAACCAGCTGTTACTGCAAATGACTGGTTATATTGGTATCTTACTTTCGGTTAAAAACACTCCTGGTCATTTTTCCAGTAGTGATGTCAGTGCTGGCACTGTTCGTTGAGGACAAGGTGTTCATTTATTTAGATGATATTATAGTCACAGGGAGAATGGCAAAAGAATAAAATGAATTTTATTTAGAGCACTGGAAACATTAAAATGCAACAGGATGAAACTAAATTTACAAGCGCCAGTTTTTTCAAAGGGAGGTAAGAGTTCTTCAGTCAAGTAACCCCTTAAGGCATCAGGCATTAACCAAATAAGAGAAGCTATTTGGGCTTTTCCATGTCCAACAATAAGGAAGAAAGTGGCAAGTTTTTTGAGGCTTGTAGGGTATTATAGAAAACTCATTCGGCCATTAGACAAGTTAAAGGGAGAAAAGGTGATAAAATGGGAGCTTCTTAAAGAATTGGCTTTTAATAATTTGAAAACGGTTTTAATACATATTACTCTGCCTCATTCTAGCCAGGACTCTTTGTAATTACGAAAGGCAGTAATGCAATTAGGGATGTTATATGATGAAAAGTATATCTTAGTTTTACCAGACCACTGAGCTAATTAACAGCTATCCCAGGGCTGGCCCGAAGGATTAGACTTATTTTACGTGACTAAGAACCAATTGGTTACTTAGCAATGGGACCAACAGCTTATTGTGGAATCCGAACCACATTACAGTGAGAAATGAATTTCTAAAAGGGGGGAAAAGACCTGTTTATTATACATCTCAAGCACTAAAGAGGGCTGAGAAGAATTATAGTATTTTTAATCGAGAGGCACCTGCAATATTGTGGGTTTTGGTAGGGCATTGGTACTCCCTCTGGAACAACATATCCAACTGCTGACAGACCATCACTCTCTGTAAGATCTATTTAAAAAAGGGGGATTTAACTGCATGGCAAAGCCACTGGATAGAAAGATTACTAGCTTAACATCGTAGGGTTTGAGTACAGGGGGAATGCAATTAAGGTGGCCAATGCCATCTCCAGAAATCCAGTCACAGGTGTCTTCACACAGAATCAGAAATGAAGGGAGGCTGCAGTGGAACAGAATGGCCATGTTAACCATAAGAGAGACTAAAAAAAAAACTGGTGAGACATAGCCCTTGCCTGGGTGGCCTTAAAGATCAGACGTCCAAGACCAACAACTCCTGCCCTAATAACCTTGCAAAATAGCTGCAGGACAGACAATACTGGTGGAGAGAGAGAGAGAGAGAGAGAGAGAGAGAGAGAGAGAGAGATATGAGCAGTGCAGTTGGGGATGTCCCGAAAAGTGCAGGCCCCGAGGGTGAGGGAACACTAGATTTGTGTGGCTGGAAGATTGAGGACTTGAGGGAAGAACTTAGATAGGATGAGAGGATTCTTGACATTCTTACTGAGATCAATGGGGAACCACATGCCCTCCTTTCTTAAATATACTGTTCAAGAGGATTTTTGTTGAGAAATGAATATTATATTATTCGTATGAGAAAAGGCTGGGAGAATATTGTTCCTGATTGGAGCTCCCTTCATGTCTGACAGAAAGAGTCCAGGCAGTCCTGCACATACTGTAGTGCACAGGAACATTATTTTTGGTTGGGAAAGAAAACGACTAACTGATTACATTATTATATGCCATGAATGCAACTGTATATATGCAACCCTTAAATCAAAATACCCAAAGCCTGACAATGGCCTGTGGTCCCTACTAAGTTTTATCATGTGCATATAGATGTGGTTGGACCCTTTCCCTGGGGGTCATTTCAATTTGACTGGAATATATGGAATGCAGCTTCCTTCTCTCTTCCTTTGATTGTTTGCCCTTGCTACTTCAGTTTTTGATAAATTTGGTTGGACTGAGTCACAGTTATCTCTGAAGGAATCTCTCTCCTGCGGTCTTTATTGTTATGCTCGTATTATGCCCATTAATGACGGAACTGGTGTTCATAGTCAGATAATTTGTTGTTTGTTATATTTTGTCTTGTTGGTTGCATTTGTCTCCTGTCACACTATTATTACATCTGTTTGCTTATAGGTGGGTGTCAGTGTCTGCACTTAACTGATTAAGCTGCTGCGACTTAGAATATTAAGCTGGTTATTGCTCACTCAAGAGCACTTACCATACCACAATTGAGTCTAAATATGATTGTGGATTTATTTTGCTGAAACTGAGGTTGAATGATTACCCAAATCTTAAGTTATGTAGAGCATTAGATGGATATTCTTTAAGTAAAAAAGATTTGCTAACCAAGAATCATTTTCAGATACATTTCGCAGCAACCCTTGAATAGTCTTTCCTAGCCAGAACCCCATTTTCCTTTTCGCAATATTTTTATTTCCCCCTTTTTATTCACATTCTTCATTCATACATCTGTTTACAGTACATTCAGACACCATGTTTAAAGTACCTATCTGCTCATCTACCGAGTCTTTTCCCACAACACATCCCCAGAGCATCCATTCTCTCAAATGTTGTTCTAAACTTCATTTTGTCAATTCCATAAACACTTTAAGATACAATCTCTCATCCCATATTCACATAGCCCTTTTATTTGTTGGATGCACTACAGTAGGTTAGTGGATTGTCTCAGGAATGCCATGCCTTTGTGAAGGTTACGGATGCTACGAAGAACGGTCCTAATCTTCAGTGGGATACTTTCTTCCCAACTAAAGTATGTCTCTCAACAGGTGTTATGCTAGCTGCTCCGTGGATAAGAAGGTTCTGATGAATTGAAACAAGAAAGAAAACATCCTCCAATCCCATCCTTCAAAACAGAACCTGGATCAGCAAAATACACCCCCACCAACTTTATCTCCTCTTCCTGATGTCCCAAAATCTGCAGTGGAAGTCCTTCATCTTGTGGTATTCTTGTCAACTTTATCTTTTTACCAAAAGAAACTGGTGTACAAAAGATGAAAGGACCAAAATTAGCAGAGAGGTTCAAATGAATGTGTGAGAGGGTGCGAAAGAAAGAGCAGGTAGACAGGTACCGCTAGTTTATTGAGAAAACAGCCCGCTTATAAAGCGGCGTGCGGACGTCAGTACAAAGACATACAAGTGACCCGAGGTCAATTATTCACTATGCAAAACAAGACAGGTACATACAGATAACGTGACAATAAAAATAGTAAAGTTAAACACAAAGATATTCTGACACATACACAATATACAAGAGCAAAAATGGATAGGTAATGAATGTACAGTTACATAGTAAAAATTGGGGTGATTACCCTCACCTAGGGTCAGGCAAAAAGTCACTGTAGAAAACGGGAGGTTCTTCACAGAAAACCCGTTTAGCAGGGACTTTACAAATGTATAGACTGACTTTGAATATAGAGGCACAAAATTATATGGATGTTAAATAGTAAAAATGTCAAAATTGGAAATTGTACATAAAACAAATTAAGTTGAACAGCCTCCCACAGTGAGCTTTCTTCATTTCATTTTGCACCCTCACTGAATTCAACTTACTGTATATCTTTTTGTTCATTTGTCTGTCTGTCCATCTCCCAGGCTGCCCATCCAAGGCAGAGGCAGATATCCATATTTATACATCCTCCTTGTATGTGCAAAGTCCCAGCTCAACGTGTTCTCTGTAGTAAACATTCCATTTTCTGCAGTGCCTTCACATTCGACCTGGGGTTGACTGAACACACATTACCATAATTGTAAATTGTATATTTTTATTGTCTTTCAAATGATCATGCTTTATGTACATGTAACGGAGTTTTTACATTATGTATCAGACATTATTGATCACTATGCTTTCTATATGGACCTGTCCTGTTTTGTAGAGAATTAGTTTGACCTCAGGTCGCCTGTAAATCTTTGTACCCGCGGTCTTTGGGAAATACACAGACATCCTTATCCCGCTTTATAAGCAGCTTGCTTCATCAATAAAGTAGCAATGCTTGTCTTCCTGCTCATTATTTCGCACCTCTCTCACATATGTTGTAAATACACACACAAAAAACACAAATCTCAGAACTAGCAAACAGCAGCAATTAGAGACCAAAAGAAAAACTACTATTACACAAAAATATACAAAATTTGCATAACAAACTGTAATAATGAAAAAGTTTTTAACATTGCAATGGACAAATCTCGTTGTATTAAGCAACACTAAATAATTACAGTTGTATAGAATTACATTCAATAAACATCAATAGTATGTGCCACTGCAATACAAAAATACCAGTGCAAATATATATAAAAAAAAACAGGATATCTATATATAATGATGCAAATTGTTAAATTACGATGGTATGTTACAAAAACATACAGTTAAAGGTAAAGGGAAAATGCAAAACCATGAACAAAAAAATCCTAAAATTACCAAAAAATGGGCAAGGAACCAACTGCAAGTACCCTTGGTAGAAGTACAGTAAATAAAAATGGAAAAGAAAGCTGTTAGCATAAGTAAGGACTGACTTCTGAATGATAATTAAGCAACAACTCATGAGCTAGTTAGTGTAACACTAAACCTAAAACACCACTATCAAAAAAGGTATTAAATCATGAAAGTGTAAAACTATGCACAAGACATCAAAACACAGACTGGAATGAAGCAATTCCTCTTTTACTCTATGTACATATTACCCAACAATGAAGATGAATCGAATGACATAAAATCTTAATAGACTTAGAAAAAGATACAATAATGTGCAATATAAAATTTATATTTCAAGAAGAAACAATAAACCTCTTTAATAATAAAAAAAAATATAATTATAAGGACAAGGTCTTTCACTGAAAACTGAAATTTTGGGTCAAAACGACAAGTATTTTAATTTATATTTTCCATAGCTAACAAACCTGCGGTCTTAACTTATGGATAATTCTTCTAGCGCCAGCTGGAAAACTGGCAATAGGAAAACAAAAAAGGAATTGGTGGCAACGAGACAGGCTGACAGGCCTAGGTGGCAACTGTCAAAC
The DNA here is from genome assembly GCF_040412425.1 of Macrobrachium rosenbergii. NCBI lineage: Eukaryota > Metazoa > Arthropoda > Malacostraca > Decapoda > Palaemonidae > Macrobrachium > Macrobrachium rosenbergii. The sequence goes on along the minus strand of NC_089743.1, from coordinate 33,874,773 downwards.
TCCTTCGCATATGTGTCAAAGAGATGACACTCCAGTTTCTACCAGCTCGGGTAACTTGATTGAGAGATGGCTAGAGGTGGGCCCTATGAGTTAAGACAGTAGGTTTGTTAGCTATGAAAAATACAAATTGATTAAAAAATCTGTCATTAGTTCATATGTGGAAGAAACCTGGTTCTTGACTTATGGGGCAGACGAGTAATTTTTTAGAAGAATCGTGCAAATGATGGTACAAGCATCAAATTTGGCACAATTGTTCTCCAAGGGATACTAATCAAATCTGCCCGATTGGCCAATTGAAAATACAAAATGGTGGCCATTTTTCATGATGGCCGCCAAAATAACCTCCCGAAGTTGATGTTTTGCTTAGAAATATTTGTAGTTGTCCAAACTGCATGATCTAAGTGTGGATTCCTATATTTTTAAGCCTGCTGATGTATATTTTCTAGTTTATAACATGGTTAAGGCACTGTATTAAAGGAGTGATTGTCAGGCACTACCAAGGCACATTGGTGACATCACTGCTGTGAAACTCAGCATGGGGTTCAGTGTTAGTTAAGTAGGAAATTTATGTTGGCATCATACTGCAACAACCTACTAGTATCCAAATGCTGCCTAATCAACCCCCAATCAGTTAGGCAGCCGCACCTGAACGGACAGGACGTGCCAGCATGGGAGAGCCGAACCTAGGATAACAGGGTTTTAGTTATCTGGATGGTCTACAGATTGCACGGGACTTATGACACTGGATGAACGATCGGATTAGGTGTATGGCACAGTGCAAGAACCTAGTTGTATCCCATACAGGAAAGCACCTATTGTATATTACAGGACATATGAGGCCTATTATACTATTACATGTACAGGGTGGTAAAAGGATAAACCCTCGACCATGAACGTCATCGTAATCATGGATGCGAACTCTACTGGACGATCATGGAAAACAGACTGGACCAAGTGTTGCCTATGTCAGGAGGTTAAGAAAGAAGATCTAAAGTCTCCCCAGGCCAATCCTGCCAGAAGAGGGGGTGATGGATATACAAACCTGGCAAAGAATATTCCTTTGTTTCACTCACTCAATGCGCTACCAATCAAGCTAGACCCTCCAAGACTTGACGAAGGTTCTGGGATAGAGGAAACGTTGAGAAAAAATAAGGCACAATATCATGAGAGTTGCAGGCCTCTGTTCAACAACACAAAGTTACACCGAGCTGAAAAAAGAGCAAGTCATACAGTTACTAGTGATGAGGGCAGTAGAAGTAAGATTCCACAAAAGCTCCAAGAAACTAAAACAAAAGAATGCTTCTTCTGTGAAACTGAAGGAGGGGAGCTTAGAGAAGCAATGACAATGCTCGTGAATAGGAGAATAAATGAATGTGCCAAAACACTCAGTGATACAAAACTTCTCGCCAAACTAAGTGCAGGAGATGTCATAGCCCAAGAAGTGAAATATCACTCTGGCTGTTTGGTGGCACGGGCATACCTAAAGGTGCAGAAGCAAGAAGTATATCTTGGTTTAACCACACCCCTGAGCTGATTGACTGCTCTCCTAGGGTTGGCCCGAAGGATTAGAATTATTTTACTTGGCTAAGAACCAACTGGTTTCCTAGCAACGGGACCTACAGCTTACTGTGCAATCCGAACCACATTATGACGAGAAATGAATTTCTATAATAACCAGAAATAAATTCCTCTAATTCTTCATTGGCTGGTATGACAGTTGAACGCTGGGCCAACAGCATGCTAGCCGAGAGCTCTACCCACCCCTCCAATGAAGGTTCTTGCAGAAGCAAGAAAAAGCACAGGGACACTGGAAGGATGCATATCCAATTGCTTTCTCTGAACTAGTCACCTACATCTGCGAGATGAAAAATGCCAGTGAGAGGCCAGTGATTTTCAAGCTTGCTGATCTGACCAAGCTCTACAAGCAGAGGCTGGAACAGCTTGGTGTTGACTCGCCAGATGTTCACCCTACTTGACTCAAGGATCAGCTGCTTTTGCACATTCCACAGCTGCAAGCTAATCGCCAGGGACGAGAAGTTCTGTTGGCTGTTGAAACTGATGTAGGTTCACTCCTGTCAGAAGCATCCCGTTATGGTGAAGCGATCCATCTAGCAAAAGCCGCTGGGATAATAAGACAAGATACGCTCCGTCAGAAGTCGAATTTCAGCAGCTATTTTCATGACAAAGACTTAGAACAAGCTGTGCCACCATCACTGCTTCAGTTTGTATGCACGATCGAACATGGTGCAGACATCAAGTCCCAACTCCATCATGGAGCGTCGAAATCAGACTTTGCTATATCACAACTTCTACAGTACAACTGCTTTGCCAAATACAAGGAAGGAATGGATGTCCACAGGCATTCCAAGGACCGGGAGCCACATTTTGCAGTCTACATGGGCCTGTATGTGTTTGCCAAGACGAGAAAGAGAAAAATAATTGAAATGCTCCATGAGAATGGGCTCAGCTCAGCATATCATATGACCAAGTCCTAGAAATCTCAGCACAGTTACGAGAAGCAGTTGTTGCACAGTATGTGGAAGATGGAGTAATCTGTCCCCCAGTCTTGAGAAAGAATGTGTTCACAACTGGAGCAGTTGACAACATAGATGCATAATCCGACTGCAACCACAGCTGAAACATCATTACACGGTACACGTGTGTCCATTTTCCAGCATCCAAACACAGGAAATCCTGGTGATGAACGTGAGCCACTCAAACTAGATATAGAGTCAAAATGAAGGTTAAACAGTTCCAGAGCTTTCAGAGGCATACACCAATATTCGACCAGCATACATCACCAAAAAACCCCAATCCGCCTTCAGTTGCAAGAAATCCTTACCAGCACCAGAGTCGATCCGGTCACATTTGAAAGAAGAATATTGGTTGGAGGAAGTCTTCCTCACTGAGAATGTGGCTGATGCAGTCAGCATCATATGGTCAGCATATCATGCAACATAGAAAAGGAGCCGTGCATTTGAAGTGAGCATATTGGTAATGATGCCTATGTGGCGAGACCAGGCACACACTGTTGCAACTATCACGCATGCCATGAAGAAGGTCCGTGATACAGTGGCTTTTTTGATCCCACAGCAGACACCTGTAATTGTTGCTGACCAACCGTTGTATGCTCTGGCGAAACAAATACAGTGGAAGTGGCAAGAATATGGAGAGGACAAGTTTGTTGTCATGTTCGGAGGCCTTCATATAGAAATGGCTTCACTGAGATCGATAGGAACATTACTACGAGACAGTGGGTTGACCAGCACCATTGTGGAAGCAGGGGTGGCCTCATCTGGTACATCAGTCTTTTACCTGTCTGCATCCAGTGTCACAAAGACAAGACAAGCACACCAGATTACAGCATGCAGTTTGTACAAACTGATGAAGGCGGCGTATCATGATTTCTGCTCTGAAGAGTCTAGCACATCAGAAACAACCTTTGAGGATTGGTGTGAAAAACGGAAGAAAGAGAGTCCGCAGTTCCAATTCTGGAGTCTGGTGCTGGACATGGAACTCACAATATTCACCCTCATCCACTCATTCAGAGAAGGAGACTTCAACTTGTACTGTGAAGCACTTTCAGAATTGGTGCCTTACTTCTTTGCAAATAACAATGTTAACTATGCCCAGTGGATCACTATTCACCTCAGAGATACGATGTCACTTGAACAACAACATCCAGACGTGGCCAAGGAGTTCCACAATGGTAACTTCATCATCCACAAGTCGAGAAGAGAATTCTCTGGCATGGCGATTGATCAAGCGCACAAGCACAATAATGCAGTGATCAAAGGTGACGGAGGAGCAATTGGGTTGACAGAAGACCCGTCAGCACCTCGTAGGTGGATGGTCGCTGGACCTGAAGTTAGTCGTCTACTAGCTGGATACGAGGCCATGTCTCGTATGAAGGATGCCACATACAGCAGCAGACACCACGAGCAGACACCGAGTGCACTGAAATCTTTCTTTGAAAAGGTGAAATCACTCTCTGCAGTGATGCAGGAGATGGGTAACCCATTCCAAGAAGAATCAGCAGACCGATGGTGTTAGATACAAAGAACATTGCAGACCCAACTCTAGCTGAAATGGTAGCTACACATCACCGGCAAGGCAAAGAGCAGTTCCTATCATTTATGAAAGGGCTAGAGGATGAAGCTGAAAGTCTTTTCTATCATCCAATCAAGAAGAACCCTGTTTCATTCTTCAAACAAGAACAGGCTGATCGAATTTCTAAGGAGAAAGTCCTAAAAGATGAATGTCAGTTATTCTCACGACTGTTCATCTTGCAAGAATTCTTCAAGCATGAGAACCAGTCATACCCTTCATCTCTCAGTGACAGCAGTAAGCTTCATACATGTCAGAAGTCACAGCTGGTTGAAATTCTTGAAGTGCAAGTGAATGTCTCAATGGGAGAACCAAAGGGAGATACAATCATCACTGATGAATCAGCACTTATCAATGCCTCACCTCCACATACTTCAAAGACATTTATGACTATGCCAAAGAAGACACCATCCCAAAGGTGGAATCCTGTGGTGCTCGGTACAAGTGGGTGGAAATAGTCTTTGATGTATACAAGAAATCAAGTCTGAAATCAGAGACGAGGTCAAAAAAGGGGAAAGGAATCAGAAGAAGAAGTGACAGGAACAAGAATGACACCAGGAAACTGGCAAGGCTTCCTTCGTGACCCCAGCAACAAGACTGAAATGTTTCACTTCCTGACCGAAAAGATGTGTGAAGCAGAAACAACAAGCACGGTCATCATCACAAAAACAAGGATGCCATTAGCAACACAGTGAAGTCTCTGGATGCTGTGTCCCCATGTTGTCATGAAGAAGCTGACAGTCGAATATTTGTTCGTGCTAGGGATGCAATGACTGACGGGAGCAAGTCTATAATCATCAAGGCTAATGACACGTGCTAGTCATAGCAATATCTGTACTGCCATCCTTCCAGAAACTAGGTCTTCAGGAAATGTGGATTGCCTTTGGCCAAGGAGCCCATATGCGATGGATTCCAGTCCATGAGGTAGTTTCTGCAATTGGGCTTGAGAAAGCTAGAGGGATCCCCTACTTTCATGCATTCACTGGATGTGACATTGTGTCTGCCTTCCGTGGAAAAGCGAAGAAATCTGCATGGCAGACCTGGAATGTATTTGATATTACTAATACATTCATCAATCTCAGCCAGCATCCAACACTGATTCATGATCTTGACATGCAGAGGCTGGAATGTTTGTTGTCCTCATGTACGACAGGTCAAGTGCAGCCACTGGTGTGGATGAAGCAAGACTAGATCTGTTTGCCTGCAAGCAGAGGCCATACAACTCAATTCCACCAACACAGGCAGCCCTCAGAGAACATGCAAAGAGTGCAGCCTACCAAGCTGGGATCATCTGGGGCCAGGCAACCCACTGTAATCCACACATGAGCAGTCCAGCTGAATGGGGGTGGACACAGAAAGGAGAAGCATGGCAGACACATTGGACAACACTACCACCGATTGCAGCAAGCTGTCAAGAATTGACAAAGTGCTCCTGTAAGAAGGTTTGCAAAGGAAGATGCAAGTGCTCTCAGGTATAGCTTCCCTGCACATCACTCTGCAGCTGCATATGTGAACAGCAGCAGATCAAGAAACAGCAGCACGTTATGCATAACTTTGAAAATGTACTAGCTGGGACAAAACTTATGTAAAAAAAAGACAAACATCTTGGTGGTCATCTTGAGAAATATGTCTCAGAGTGCTTTTTAAACAGGAAAATATAGTCCAGCAGGCTTCAAAACATAGGAATCCACACTTAGACCACGCAAATCAGACAACTACAAATATTTCTAAGCAAAACATCTACTTTGGGTGGTTATTTTTGCCATCTTGTGGCCATCTTGGATTTTCAATTGGCCAATCGGGCAGATTTGATTAGTATACCTTCGACGACACTTGTGCAAAATTTGATGCTTGTATCATCATTTGCACAATTTTTCTGTTATCTGCCCCACTATATGGATCGACTCACTTTCGGAGGGAGGAAAGAAAGTCTGGAACCAACTGGAGGTTCAGCGCACATGGTAACTCTTCCTGGCTTATAGAAGCCTATGAAAGGAAACCAAAACCTCTGACATGATAAGTAAGTGATTGCTTAACAGCCAGACTTCTGGGCCTTTGTACAATGTGATGCATCAACGTAGAGGGAAGTTAAGAACTATATCTGCAGATAACAAACCTTCATAGCCACCAATAATTTATTATCAATCCTCTCTCCCCCTTGCTAGAGAGAGGAAGCATTTACTTTTGCAAAAGTTTTAATATTCATGTAGGAATAAGGAAGCTCAAACAAAAAGGCCGCAGTCTCATCTGTATTAAACCCGACCCAGCACATGATGGGATGATTTCTCATTGCCCACCAGGCAGGAAAGAAGAGAAAGAAAAAGGAAAGAAGAGAAAGAAAAGGGAAAGAATCCAGTCATCTCATTCATTCTTGCTTTCATACCATCATCTTAGGTAAGATACACTGTCCTGCAGACAGAAGGAAGTGAAGGTGGTCTAATGAAGCCAAGTGCCAGCCTTCAAAATCCTTTGAACAGACAAGTTCTTTTTGAATGCTAAAGAAGGGCCTAGCCTTCTAACATCATGTGCTCTAGCATGCACTGTCTCAGGACTGGGACATGAAGTCAAATCACAAGCTTATCTGATAGTTCCATGAAGCCAAAAGGAGATCATATTCTTGGACATTTCTTTCTTGTTCCAGCCAGTGCTCAGAAAAAGTCTGACAGGGGAAGGAGCAATTCGTCTGGACCGCTGCCAACAATGTCATTAAGCGACAGAATGGAAAAGGATTCAAATCTGTCACCATGAGAAGAGGGGTTCTGAATCTTAGCCAGGAATTCCAGGACAAATTTGAAGACTACGGACGTCCAACCCCTCACATGCTTGACATCAAAGGATAGGCCATGGAGTTTACCAACTCATTTAGAAGCAGCTAGGACCAGCAAGAAAACTGTCTTGAGAGTCAGGTTCCTCTCTGACCCATGATGTAAAGGCTCAAACTGAGCACAGGTGAGGCTGCCCAGTACCAAAGTCAGGTCCCAACTGGGTGGTCTAAGTTCCTTTGGAGGACAAGACTGCTCAAAGCTCTTGAGAAGCATGGAGATTTCCCATAAGGAAGAAAGATTGATATTCCTCATACGTATAATTGCACTCAAGGCAGCTCTGTAGCCCCTGATGGAAGACATGGAAAGTTGTTTCTCTCTGCAGAGAAAAACAAGGAAGTCTGTTACTTGCTGAACAGAACTTCTGACACCAACCACAGAAAACAGCTGACCTGCCCTAGTACACGGATGAGGAAGATCTTCTGAGATAGCCATACATCTCTGCGAGAGAAGCCTCTCGCTCGGAGGAGATACTGGATAGTCTCCAGCCGTGAAGAGATAGGGACCCTACCTAGTGGTGGTATCTCTGAAAGTGGGGTTGACACAGAAGGTTGTGCCACGGAGGAATCTCTCTCGGAGCTTCTGACAGTAGGGTTAGGAGATCAGGGAACCATTCCGCATGAGGCCACATGGGAGCAACTAGGGCCAATCTGAGATTCTGAGAGGCCATTACCCCATCCAGAACCTGACGGATTAGGTGAAATGGAGGGAAGGCATAAACCTGCCACTGCAAAGGGATCCGGGACCAAGGAACAGAAGACTAGTTTCTTGTTGAATCTTGTTGCAAACACGTTCACAGATGAAAGAGCATGTTTGCTATGTCCTGGTGCAGACCACTCTGCCCCTATTACCCGACTTGACGAGTCAGATGTCCGTTACTACATTCCTCTTGCCTGGGATATACATGGCAGAGAGGTCCACTGAATGATCTATCGCCCACTGATGAAAGAGCACTGTCAGGGAGTGAAGCTGGCATGACACCAGCCGCCCCCCCCAGGTTTACATAGGCCACCACTGTGGTGTTGTCCAATGAGCACCATGGATTGTTCCATCACTCTCACCTGAAATTCTTGAAGAGCTAGGAAGGCAGCTTTGAGTTCCAGAATGTTGATGTGAAGCTGCCGTTCTTGCGGAGTCCAAACTCCTGATGTTACAAGACCTTCCAAGTGTGCTCCCTAACCCTTGTACGAGGCGTCTAAAAACAGAAGGATCGCTGGAGGAGGAGAATGAAAGGGCACTCCTATGGTCACGTTTCCGTCATCCAACCACCATAACAGGTCCTCTCTTACTCTCTGCAACAATGGAACTTGAAAATGAGGAGGATCCTTTGCAGGGACCAAAACTCTTTCAGCCTCCACTGCAGGGATCGAAGATGTAGACAACCATGAGGGACAAACTTCTCTAGGGAGGTTAACAGACCCAGAGTCACTTGCCACTGAAGAGCTGGTTGAGACTGCTCCAAAAGGAAGGATCAAGCCACAACTTTGAATTTCTCCATTCTCTGGTCTGACAGGAAAACCCTTAACGAGACTGTGTCTATGACCATGCTTAGGTAAAGCATCTTCTGACTGGGGAAGAGATGCGATTTCTCCAAATTGACCATGATGCCTAAGTCGTGACAAAACTGGAGAAGACGGTCCCTGTCTTGGATTAACTTCTCCCAAGACACTGCCAAGACCAGCCTGTCGTCGAGGTATCTGAGATGACTAATTTCCTGGGAGTGGGCCCATAATGAAATCAAGGTGAACTCTCTCATGAATACTTGAGCTGTAGAGAGGCCGAAGCACAAGACTTTGAATTGGAAAACGGAATTCTTGCAAGATGAAGTAGAGGAATTTACTGGAGGAAGGATGTATCGGAATCTGGAAGTGCACATCCTTCAGGTCTATTGACAGCATAAAGTCGTTCTCCCTGATGGCTGCCAATACCGTTCGAGGAGTCTCCATCTTGAATCGGGTCTTCCTGATGAAGAGGTTCAGGGTTGACAGGTCTATCACTGGCTGCCAATCGCCCTGGGAACAAGAACAATCCGACTGTAAAGGGAACAAGAACAATCCAACTGTAAAAACCTGGAGAAGGATGTTCTACCATTTCCACTCCTCCTTTCTCCATCATCTTCGCCACTTCACCTTGGAGAGCTTGATGTTTTAACAAGCTGAGATCGTGCGTCAAGTGATGAAGAGGCCAATCAGAGAAAGGGAGAGAAGTTGAAGGGTAGTAGATGTCATACTTGAAGAACATCTACTACCCACCCTTCTGCTCCAAAAACCTGCCACGTAGCCCAATGACTTGCCAGGCTAGTGGCAACTTGTCGGGAGGGGCGCCTTCTCTACTGTTCAGCTCCTCTCGCCTTACCTCTAGAGCCTCTTGTGGGCTTTGGGGGAATGGGACTGAAAGGAACACTGCTGGGAACCCTTGTTGGCTGCTGCAGCAGGAGCCTGACCAGACATGTTGGATGACGAGGCAATTGCAGTCTTCTTGGGAGGAGCCAAGGGTCTGGTCTTCGAGGTACAGGTAATGCTTGAGGTTATAATAATTTGCCTTATGATCATTTAATTTTGCGATGAGGTTAGCAATTAATACCTATACAACAATATTTAGAAAATATCTTTAAATTTTGCGCAGGCACCAGCATACAATCAGGCAGTGAGAGAGACCATTTTACAATACAGTGAACCCTCGTTTATCGCGGTAGATAGGTTCCAGAACTGGTCGCGATAGCTGAAAATCCGCGAAGTAGGGACACCATATTTACAGTATTTATTTAACATGTATTCAGACTTTTAAAACCCTCCCTTTACATAGTACTGTTAACAAACCACCCTTTACAGTAATGTACAGATATCTACAATACGTACATACAGTACACAGGCACAAATGATAAGCAATAAAACAGTAAGTGAACATAAAAAAATAGAAAGATTGTTATGGTGCGTACTGTACAATTGTACAGTATTTTACTCACCACGATAGAGTTGGAAGTTACAATAAAGCCCTCCTCGTATGTACTGTTAACAAACCACCCTTTAATGTACAGAACACTTAATGCATGTACAGTACCCTAATCTAAAACAGGCACTAATATTAAAATGTTAGAATATTAAAGTATATAAAGAAATAAAGATTGTTACTGTACCCACCATGAAAGAAGTTGTCAAATATGACAATGTCAGACTGCATCTGATTAGCGTTTCATGTTCAGTTTAATTTTACTAGTACTATAATGAATTATCGTATGATCACATTCTCTTTTTGTTTAATTTTATTTTGTACTGAATTATATGTCATAATGCAATGAACCAACAGTACTAGCAGATATTAATAATTATTAATGGAATTAATGAAATATTTGGGTCTTCATATATCACGACTATTTTTGAAATTTCCGGAAAATCCGCTATATATTTTCTCTTATAATATACATATGTAATGGAAAAAATCTGCGAAGTCGTGAATCCGCGATAGTCGAACCGCGAAGTAGCGAGGGTTCACTGTATACCAACTTCTTTTCCTCCATCTCTTTATCCCATCTTCTAGTTAAAAGAGTAAAAGACAATGATAAAAGTACTGTATTGTTGGTAACGTTATATTCTAGCGTAAATGAGTACAGCCATAAACAACCGAACGAGAAACTGCTGTTTTGCTAATAACAACCAAATCAAATAACAACAGCGATTTTGCTTGTATGTCAACCATCGTACGGTAGTAAACAATTACCGTAGTAATGTTACAAATGACGTTAAGTACAATAGGGCCCTTATTCGCTATGGAGAAAAGATTGGCAAGAAAATATACTGCTAACTTTAAGCTGCAAGTTGTAGCTGAAGCTGAGAAAACAATATTCAAGCTGCTTATTTAAAAATTATTGTGGATCGGCAACATGGCTGAAACTCTACCATAAATAATATTGGAGAGAAAAGTATTTTAACCAAAACTACTGGGCATGAAAGAACACATATTACTGCTGTTTTCACGCCAATGAAAAATAAATACATAAAGCTCGTATTATGATGAAATAAAGTGAAAATAGCTAACAATCTTTATTTTTTTTACACAAAACAAACATGCCTCCAATGCCCAATATCATCTGACGAAAAAGATACCTAATTTAATTTCACAACAAGACGTATTTAAGTTATATTTCGACTTATAAACACTTGTATAATGAAAAATAACCTTGTCCCATATAAATAGAGTATCTAAAGATTCATTTACGCTAACTAGAAGAAAGAAAAGCACTCTGAACTGAGTTAAATACGGCAAAATAAACTTACCACGTAATCGATTTCCAAACCAAAACATTAATCACTATGATCATATTTTATAATTCAAAAGCAATATGATAACATATATAATATATTATTGGATACAGTGAAGTAAAGCATAACTTTTTAAAAGATCCATGGAAAAGATGCATATTCATTATGTTGATGTTTGTATAGTATGATATTAACCCTTAAACGTCGAAGCCCTATTTACAAAAACGTCTCCCGTATGCCGGCGGCGTTCTGTGAGTTAGCGCCAAAGCGGAAAAAAAGTTTTTTTTCAAAAAATCACAGCACGCTTAGTTTTTAAGATCAAGAGTTCATTTTTGGCTCATTTTTTTTGTCATTGCCTGAAGTTTAGTATGCAACCATCAGATATGGAAACAAATATCATTATCATATATAAATATTGAAATATATGACAGCGCAAAAAAAAATTTTTCATATATAATTTTATACAAATCGCGCTGTGAGCAAAACGGTTAAAGCTAACGGGTTATTTTGTTTTTCTGTGTATTGTACACTAAATTGCGATGATTTTGGTATATAACAAATTGTAAAACGATCAAAGCAACACAGAGAAAATATCATCACAAAATGATGCATGAATTCGTAACGTAGCGCGGACGTAAAAAATGTTTTTTAAAAATTCACCATAAATCGAAATATTGTGCTAGAGACTTCCCGTTTGTTGAAAAATGAAGCTAAGTGATTGAATATTACTAGACTGTAAGTGATTTAGCTTACAATTGCAGTTTTCGACCATTTCGGTCGAGTTAAAGTTGACCGAAAGTCAAATTTTTTCTATATATCGTGATTTATATGAAAATATTTAAAAACTGATAAAAGCTACAACCATGAGTTATTTTCTGTTGTATTGTACATGAAATTGCACACATTTTCATATATAAAACTTTATGTAACGACTAATATAAAACTGTGCAAATATTATGACAACGTGACGAAAGAATTTCCGAGATGTTCGGCCGAGTTACCGCGCTGACGTAAGGAAAATGTTTTTTTCAAAAATTCACCATAAATCGAAATATTGTGCTAGAGACTTCCAATTTAATGCAAAATGAAGGTAAACGATTGAATATTACTAGAATGTAAGAGTTTTAGCTTAAAATTGCGTTTTTTGACCATTTCGGTCGAGTTAAAGTTGACCGAAGGTTGAAATTTTGGCAGTTATCGTGATTTATGTGAAAATATTTCAAAACTGATAAAAGCTACAACCATGAGCTATTTTCTGTTGTATTCTACATGAAATTGCACACATTTTCATAGATAAAAGTTTATGTAACGACTAATGTAAAACGATGCAAACATTACGACAATGTGACGAAAGAATTCCTGAGATGTTCGGCCGAGTTACGCGGCGCAGAGACGTAAGGAGTTTTTTTTTTTTTTTTTTCAGAAATTCACCATACATCGAAATATTGTGCTAGAGACTTCCAGTTTGTTGCAAAATGAAGGTACATGATTGAATATTACTAGAATGTAAGAGATTTAGCTTATAATTGCGTTTTTTTACCATTTCGGTCGAGTTAAAGTTGACCGAAGGTTGAAATTTTGGCAGTTATCGTGATTTATATGAAAATATTTCAACACTGATAAAAGCTACAACCATGAGTTATTTTCTGTTGTATTCTACATGAAATTGCACACATTTCCACATATAAAACTTTATGTAACGACTAATATAAAATGGCGCAAACATTACGACAATGTGACAAAAGAATTTCTGGCGCGGATGTAAGGAAAACGTTTTTTTCAAAAATTCACCATAAATCGAAATATTGTGCTAGCGACTTCCAATTGGTTGCAAAATGAAGGTAAATGATTGAATATTACTAGAATGTAAGCGTTTTAGCTTACAATTGCATTTTTTGACCATTTCAGTCGAGTTAAAGTTGACCGAAGGTTGAAATTTTGGCAGTTATCGTGATTTATATGAAAATATTTCAAAACTGATAAAAGCTACAACCATGAGTTATTTTCTGTTGTATTCTACATGAAATTGCGCACATTTCCACATATAAAACTTTATGTAACGACAAATATAAAATGGTGCAAACATTACGACAACGTGACGAAAGAATTTCTGGCGCGGACGTAAGGAAAAAGTTTTTTTCAAAAATTCACCATAAATCGAAATATTGTGCTAGAGACTTCCAATTGGTTGCAAAATGAAGGTAAATGATTGAATATTACTAGAATGTAAGAGTTTTAGCTTACAATTGCGTTTTTTTACCATTTCGGTCGAGTCAAAGTTGACCGAAGGTTGAAATTTTGGCAGTTATCGTGGTTTATATGAAAATATTTCCAAACTGATAAAAGCTACAACCATGGGTTGTATTTTGCTGTATTTTACATGAAATTGCGCACATTTTCATATATAAAACTTTATGTAATGGCTAATATAGAACAGTGCAAAAATTATGACAAAATGACAAAAGAATTTCTGAAATTTTCGGCCGAGTTACCGCACGGGCGTAAGAAAAAAGTTTTTTTCAAAAATTCACCATAAATCGAAATACTGCGCTAGAGACTTCCAATTTGTTGCAAAATGAAGGTACATGATTGAATATTACTAGAATGTAAGAGTTTTAGCTTACAATTGCGTTTTTCGACCATCTCGGTCGAGTCAAAGTTGACCAAAGGTTGAAATTTTTTGTAGTCGACGTACGGTACGTCCACTTGGCACCCAACAGACAATTTTAGTCGACGTATGATACGTCCAGTAGGCGTTTAAGGGTTAATATGTAAATATAGAGTACAGTATAATGTAGGTTAGGGTACCGTACATTTATACGACATACCATAGTGTAGGCTAAGCTAACTCCTCTTTGTTATTCAATTTCCCTTTGCACTGAATTATCATAAGTCAATCTGCATGTACCTCCAGAATTAGCTGACATTAATAATTGCTATACCATATATGTACTGAGTATACAGTACTTTATAGTGTAGGCTAGGCTACCATTTATGTATAGATGGTATTGAATATCCTGGTGTAGGCTAAGCTATATTCAAGATACGTTTTTTCGAACCTAACCCCATTTTAATTAGGATAATACCTGTACTAGGACGAGGAGGGTTCGAAGACTTAGAAACAACTTGATGGACCAGTCAGTCATTATTATCAGCTCGCTGCCTATCTATGGCTAAGTCCAGCTGATCCCTAGGAAAAAGAGACAAAATGTTGAGGATGTCACTGTTTCTCCGGAACAACACAGAATCCGAACTGATGGATGAGACTGGCAAGTGCGGTGTCCCTTCTTTTGAGCAACATATTTACCAAAATATTTGTGGGTAAAAGAGCCAAATATGAAATGGCTTTACCTTCCGACTGCAATAGCCTAAGGTATGAAGCACTTTCTTCAGATACACCAAGAGCAGAGGAAGAAATATTGGCTACAACTGTCGACCACAACTCTAGCCAAGAGACTGCTTGGAAGGCAGAAGAAGCGGATGACTCCAAAGGGGCAGCTTCCTGAGGGGTGAAGGAAGAGACCTTCTGCTCGAATCTGGTCTAAAGAAACACCGGGAGCCAACCAGGACACATCTAGATTAACTGTCAATGAAGAAGTCCGACATTAGGAGTAGCGAGAAACATTTATGCCAAGGGAGAGGAGTAGGAAGAAGCCTGAATGTTTTGCTAGAGTGCAGGGAATTGTCACACCCAGCGATGAGAGAATTCACAAGACTAAGGAAAAAATTCCCATGATTAGAACAAGGCAGTCCAATAGAAGTTTTCGATTCTTTCTTGGGGCCGAGGCAAGCTTCTATTCCCGCAGGAAAATCCAAAGAATCTGCCACATTCTCTTCAAAGAGATTGTTGTACTTGCAAATTCTTCCAACCACTTCTGCATAAGTAGCAAAAAAAAAAATATTTTCTATGTTTTCCATCTCATGTCCCCAGAGTCCTTTCCTGATCTGTCTACGAGATCAGAAGAATCCAAAACATTCCTGGGTAAGACTGAAGCGTAAACCCTTTCTGGACCTACAACTTTCCTTAGAGAATGAGCACCCATAGAGGTTGAGGGAAAATTGTTTTGAGCTGCATTCCTCTCAAGAGAATGAGGGACCAATACACCATGCAAAAAGTCAGTGGACAGGTGTGGATCGATGCACAGACATGTGGGAGTAACAGAATGACCACAAGCAACTGACCTGGAAGATGAACATCATCTGCTCTGGAGGGATATGAACTAGGAGGCGGAGGAGAGCTTACAAATGGACGAGCGTGAGGAGACGGATGTGCAGGGCTGATAATGCGCTCTATACCAAAGGTCATAGAATGTCTAAGAGGATCCTTCCCTGAAGGCTGCAAAACTACCAGAGTAGGTACACAGTCGTGTTCTTCTGTATGAACATGCCCAACCACCTGGAGGCGGGAGCTGGAATGCCTACTACAGGTCCTAACGGGAGATTGAGAGGAGCATCTAAGAAGCTGAGAGATGGAGCTTATGGAACGGGAAGGACTACCAACACAAACCGGACTTACTTAAGTGAACATGAAAATGAAGAATGACTCGGTGATGAGGATGCAGACGTGTATGAGAAGAGTCCTCCCCACGGACGTGAACAGGAACATGAGTCTTCTTAACAGGAGCAAAAAATCATCCTTCCTACAGAAGTGGGCAGAGGGAGGTACAACTGATGATTTCTTCTTGACTTTGCTAAAACCTCGACATCAGAATCACAGACGTCAGGAGGGGGAGAGGCAGGGTTGTGGTTCGAAGGAGTTGGAGATACAACAGGTCTGAGACACCTCTTATGAGGGGAAGGATCAAAGTCTCTAACTCACCATCGCCTCACAGGAGAAGATGATGAAGATGACAACGGAGAAGGAGACGGTGTCCTATGACGTTTCATCTGCACAATACACCCATAACTCTCACGAACAACAACATTAACTTCATCAACTACTGCCTGAACCAAGGAGTTGGGAGAAGTAGGAGGCAAGACAATGCACGGGGTAGAGAGCGAAGCTGTCAGCAGAGTTGTCACAGCTGATGTACTAGACAAGGGAAGGGGGAGAACGGCAGGAATGGGAACTGTTGTGGCGGCTGACCCAGGCCAGCATGAAGTCAAGTAGTGGGACAACGGACCATCCAAGAATGGTAACCCTGATAGGCCTACAGAAGCTCAGATACTAGCCATCATCTGAGCATCGGAACCTGAAAGGGTAGAACAAGATGGCGGAGCATCCACTCGTAAGGGGGAAGAAGTGTCCCCCACAAAAGAACAGGGCCAGCATTAATAAAGAAGTCTCCTGACCCCTCTCCCAAAACTTCCATAGGCAAAGCTATAAAAGAGTGGGAAGGAGTAAAATATTCCAGAAAAGACGAAGCAACTGGAGGATTTGACAAGGAGGTGGCAGAAAAAGAAGGAGCATGTGACGCAGCCATCAAAGAAGGGAGTCTCCTCCAAGATGGAGCCTCTGACTCCCTCTTATGCTGCTTCTTCTAGGCAGAGACCCTCCACTCCTCAGGGCATGGATTAGTGATATTACAATCATTAGCTCTACTTCGGCTACATGTTGCGCTTGGATCAGTCTCAACTGATGCCAAAAAATGGGAGCAAGGATAACCATCAACACCAGGGCACTTCCTCTGTTGCTTGGAAGGACTGGCTGAGACTGGAAGCTGAAATGATTCTTGGTGTTGCATGATCAAACACAGAAGCACAAAGCACACAAAAACAGAATTACCCGAAAGTGCAAACAAACATAAAACACAGGCAAAGAAGAAAAACACTGGCTTCGGAGAAACGAGTATAGCACGTCTTCTTAGGAGGGTGGTAAAGAAGAAACAGAAACATCATCTCTTCGGCTCATATACAAAGGAGTTTGACAGTTGCCACCTAAGCCTATCAGCCTACCTCGTTGCACAATTCCGTGTTTGTTTTCTTTTTACCAGTTTTCCAGCTGGCACTAGAAGAATTATCCATAAGTTAAGACCCAGGTCTGTTCCTCATATGAACAAAGAAGTAACAACGTACGTAACTAAACCCTTACAATGCAAAAATTGCATTACTCATAAAGAAACTGGGAAATATATCAATTACCTATGCTGCAACTATTGTGCATTTTTCTGAATATCTATTAGACCATAATGAAACTAATAATTTCACTACAAATTTTATAAAAAAAAAAAAAAAAAAAATACAGCAGAAAAAACCATACCCCATTCTAAGCACACAATTCTAAAAAACATAAAATACCTTGGTGGTCAGATACTCTTCAAGAATTAATAAAACAAAAACATTTAGTTGGAAGATTACACAACTTAAAAAAAGGGTTTTATAAAATTGGTGAATCACAACCAGATGATTCAAATATTATTAAAAACTGATACACTGAGACTGATATACAATAAATTCTCTGCAAGTATAGCAAATTCAGGAAAATGGGACATTTATCAAATCACCCTTTTAAAAACAAAGGAAATAAGATTCTTGACTTACAAGAAATATGCAACCCAAGAATATTTTCTCAACATAAGCAGCAACAAGAACTTAGATGAACATTCCTATAAAAAATTAAAACTGAATCAAACCCACTACATTTTGAAGTGACAGAACATACAGTATATATTTGCAATAGAAAATTTACTCCTGAGGAATTGGAGTATACCTGCTGAAACTAACATAACTGCTCCCTGGTGAGATAGCATACATTCTGAAATTATCAAACATATGACATCATTTGCTAAAGCCCACATTTCAGTTTTATAATTAGTGGCTCAAATTTTGTTTCTTGAAGAATGGCTTAATGCCATATTATTCCCAAGTAATATCCTTATCAAGTTGCTTATGCAAATTGATTGAGAAAATGGCAAATGCAGACTCGTATGGCACATACATAAAAATAATATATCAACACCTATTCAGTTTGAATCACAGAACAATATAGATCTAATAACCACAATCCACTTAACTATTTGGAAAGTCTTATCTGTAGAGGATTTGAATCCAAACCAATAACAATAGCTCCTTTCTATGACGTACAAAACGCCTATTACAGTACTGTATACCACCTGAAGAGGCACAATATTAAAAACATTATACAAATATATATGTAGTTACTCAATAATTTTCACTGAAAACTTTCTAACAGACTGTACCTTTCAAGCACAAATCAATGCCTTTTACTCACTTTCTCACCTGAGAACAGAGTTACACAGGGCAGTATTCTACGTAGCGCCCTATCCACACAAGCAATAATACACATCAGCAGTCAACTACCACTTGGAATCAAAATTAGCATTTACTGTACAGTACATGAAAAATTTTGCTAAATAATAAAGTACACATAAATACAGCAGATATAATGAGCTTTCAATAAAATTAAATAAAGAGAAGGTTTCAAAGAG
>NC_089743.1:33438697-33476197 GCF_040412425.1 Macrobrachium rosenbergii | reverse complement strand
GTCGGCATTGGATTATGTCAGATGTAACTAGCAATGTCGACATGCGTCATCCAGTACAACGTACGCCATGTACTTGGCAACCCCACAGCATGCGCAGTGGGGATGCGCAGTAGTCTGAGTCGTGTGCTTCGTAGGCATAAAAGGGAGCATCCCAGGATCTCCATCCTCACTTGTCTTTCATCACCTCTGACCTCTACACGTGACCTACGCTGCTTAGCATTCACCATGCCCCAGAACGTCATGAAGGTGAAGAAGACTGTTCCGAATAAGGATGCCTCACAAGCTTTCTCTCCAAGCACCTCCTCTGCACCATGTACTTCTGCCGAGGATGACCCCCAAGTGCAAGTCTTCGAGGAGGAGCCCTTATCTGCAGAAGTCGGTGATTCGGAAGTCCTTAGCGACAACGAGGAGTCAATGCCAGACGCAGAGAGCAGCAAGCAGCGTCATCGCAAGAGAACGCCATGCATTTTCTTATCCGACGAGAGGGTGTTGGGGTACTGGAGGAGGCTTTTTCAACAAACCTAAAATGTTATCTAATCTCTGCTCGATGGGAGCCAAAGCTAGATCCATAACTGAAGAAAAAGTCTGAAGTCTGGGGTTTGGCGCCGACAAGATGGACTGGCACCAAGTCCTTAGAGGAAAGAACTGCACTTCTGGGCACTAATGGGAGCTCAGAAATCTCCGAACAAACGGACACTAATGGGCGCTCAGAAGCTACCTGGCACTGGGAAGCCACTGGCTGCTTAGGCGCTATTGGGAGCTCTGAAGATACAGACACATCGGGTGCTAACGGGCACTCGGACACTGTGTCATCCACAGGTGATGCAGAACGGCTGCGTCTATGAGCCCAAGACGAGCGCTTAAGCACCAAAACTCATTGTTTTGAATCTGAGGAAACTGGAGAGAAATGTTCAGGACTGTCCCAAAAGCTGCAAGAAGGCTCTTAAGCACCATAGTGCGAGACTTCTTATTGGGAATCTGAGGGGTGCGGGATACATCTATTGCTGGCCTTTTCAAAGGCCTAGATTTATCACTTGTGTGCCATTGGTGCCTGACATTGGGGCTAGATGTTTCCAAACTCGAAGGAAGACGATGCACCTCTGAAATGACACCTTTCCAATGGCTGTCTGTTGCGCCCTGGGACTTTGCAACAGGGGCAACTACCAACCGCCCCTGGGCCTCTGGTATGACTTCTCCCAGGTTCAGGGGAATGTGCCAGGGACCTTTGCCTAGGAGAGTTGGCAGGACGGGCAGCCAGCTCCTCCACCAACGCATCATTTCCACTGATAACACTACCTTATTTACTTGATCCATTAGGGCATGAACCAAAGACCCCAACTGGGCCATAGAATTCACAAGTAACTCAAACTTACGGTTAAATCTTGACTCTAGGTTGGCAGTGGCATTGGGGTGAAGTGTGGGAGCTGGGTAAAGGATCAGGTGGTACAGCAGAAGAACTGGGATTCAGGGATAATACATTAGCAGAAATAATAGGTACATCAACACAGACAGCGGACTTTATCAGATTCCTGGCTAACTGTGGTCTTATTGTCACTCCCAAGAGATGTCTTTCTTTTCCTACCCCTCTCTAAAAAAAAAGTTAAGTATACCTTAGTTTTACCAGACCACTGAGCTGATTAACAGCTCTCCTAGGGCTGGCCCGAAGGATTAGACTTATTTTACGTGGCTAAGACCCAATTGGTTACTTAGCAATGGGACCTACAGCTTATTGTGGAATCCGAACCACATTATAGCAAGAAATGAATTTCTATCACCAGAAATAAATTCCTCTAACTCTTCATTGGCCGGCCGGGGAATTGAACTCTGGCCCATCGAGTGACAGTCCGCAGCTCTACCAACTCACCCAACGAACTTAGATAGATGAGAACTTGGAGTTTTCCACTGTTTAGGGTCCCAATCTCTGCAATTCTTTGCTGCAATAACGAGTGGAAGATGTACTTGCGTCAGACAAGTCGGCAACCAAAAGTCCAAGTCAGGAAAAAATTGTCAATCTTGAAAGAACTAAGATCTTAAGAAAAAACCCTAACTCTACATAATTGCCGAAAGGCTACCAAGTAAATACACTTCACCAAATTGATCTCAATCATCACCGGTAACGAAATCCAAATTTCGCTGAGAGCTAACAACCTCGTCGTCAGCTGGCAGAAACAAATTAAAGTGCATGGCCGAGTTCTTCCTCCCTTTCCCAAAGTGGGCGAGACTATCTACCTACAACAAAACGAAAGAATTGCTACTGCAAATTTTCAAATTTTAGCTGCCAAACTAGTTAGAAACTACAGCTATGTAATTACTTGGTAAGTTACTTATATAAAATTGATTAGTTTTCACACAAAGCTGTAAGCCATACAGGTATCATCCTACTTACGATGGGGTTAGGTTTAAAAAATTCGTCATTTGTTGGATAAACGTATCTTGAATATAGTCTAGCCTACAATAGGGTATTCAGTACCATCTATACATATATGGTAGCCTAGCCTACACTAAAAAGTATACATATACGGTATAGTTATTATTAATATCAGCTAATTTGGGAGGGGTTCATGCAGACTACTTATGATAATTAAATACAAAGAGAAATTGAATAACAAACAAGAATTAGCTTAGCCTACACTATGGTATATCGTATACATATACGGTAGCCTAGCCTACATTATACTGTACTCTATATTCACATATTAATATCGTATTATACAAACATCAACATAACGATTATCCATCTTTGCCATGGATCTTTTAAAAAGTTATGCTTTACTTCACTGTATCCAATACAGGCTGTCGCTGGTTAATGGCGATCACCGATTGCCACTTACTGGCGCCGATAATTGGGTATTGGCACTGATACATGCCTAACAGAGGCGCCGATAACCGAAAATTGTGGCTTTTCAGCGCTGATAAGCCCCAAAAATTGCTGAAAAAGCGCCGAAAATCATATCACACCCTCAGAACAGAACCCCACCCCGATAACCGGGGACTGCCTATAGTCCTATTCTACTTAACATCATTTGTAACATAACTACAGTAACTGCTAACTACTGTATGATGGCTGAAATACAAGCAAAACAGCTGTTGCTTTCCAATTCGGTTATTAGCAGAGCAGCAGTTTCTCATTTGGCTGTTTATGGCTGTATGCATTTAAGCAGGAGTATAATGTTACTAACAATACTTTTATCATTCTCTTTCACTTTTATAACTAAAAGATTGGATAAAGAGATGGAGGAAAAGAAGTTAGTCTATTGTAATTTGGTCTCTCTCACTGCCTGATTGTACACTGCTGCCTGCGCCCACAGGAAATTTAAAAATATTTTCTAAATATTGTCATTAAGTATACCTTAGTTTTACCAGACCACTGAGCTGATTAACAGCTCTCCTAGGGCTGGCTCGAAGGATTAGACTTATTTTACGTGGCTAAGAACCAACTGGTTACTCAGCAATGGGACCTACAGCTTATTGTGGAATCCGAACCACATTATAGCGAGAAATGAATTTCTATCACCAGAAACAAATTCCTCTAATTCTTCATTAATACTGTCGTAGCGGTATTAATTGCTAACCCAATCGCAAAATCGAATTATCTTAACTCTAGCACTACCTGGATATATTTTTTAGAGTAATGTTGTAAGATGACTTTGAAATGATATTAGTGTTTATGGATGATAGTTTAAGGTATACAGGCAGTCCCCGTTACCGGCAGGGGTTCCGTTCCCAGCTGAGCGCCTCTAACTGAAAATCACTCCTAACCGAAAATCGACGATAATAACACTAATAACCCACTTAACGGCGCCTTTAACCGGATATCGGTGCCACTAACTGGAGACTGGTGCCACTAACTGGAGATCGGCACCGAAAATCCAGTTAACAGCGTCGCTAGACAAGCGCCGCAAACCCGAATTGCCGTTAACCAGTGCCGCCTGTAAGTGGGGGGCAGTTATAAGCATTATTAGAGGGGTCTTTGGTGTCTGAACTTTTAAAATAGGCAGTTATAAGCATTTATAGGGGACATCAAGTATTAAGGAAAAAATAACAATAAAAATTTTAGCTACTTGGACCCCGCCTATTGGGTGGTTGTGGTCCTTATTCCCTCTGAATACTGGGGGGGGGGCGACTGTATTGTTATTTAAGGAAAAATAACAATAAAAAATATGGATATTTAAACATACAGTGGACATAAAAAAACCCAAATTATGATTATTTGGCAGTTCGGAGTTCGAGGCATCACCTATTCTGCGGATTTTTCTGTGGAACGTATATACTGTACACATTATTTGTGGGAAATAGCCCTATTCGCAGTATTTTTCATAGAAAAATATTCAATGATTACTGTATTTTTACACATTTTCATGACTAAATGCATTTTTTGTGATAAAACTATCAAAATACTCAGTATAAGCATTTTTAGCAGGGTTTTTTTTTGGTGTTTGAACTAGCAAAATAGGCAGTTATAATTGTTTTTTGAGGGGTGTCAAGTATTAGCTTATTTTAGCTATTCAAGGGGGCTTGTGGTACGCATCCCCCGCGAATGCCAGGGATGGACTGTATTTCAGTCACTATGACAGTTTAATAAACTACAGTAAGTATCTATTTACCTTCCATGATAATGAACCAATTATTGACGACTGTAAGTTCAAAGAGAGTCACTCCTGCTACAAAAAGGTTATCAAAGTTGTTCAGGAAATAATAGTTGATATAAATTGTTGTATTGTCATCTTTGTAAAACTGCTCCACTGTTGTGTTCCTGAGAAAAGATAAGACAAGACTGATTTAAAACAAAGACAGGTACAATATTTACAACATAATGTACAGTATAATATTTACAGAAAATATGTTAATATGTTATGATACATTTATGATAAAGTTTCTCTTGAATACCCTAAATTATTTCCAAATAACAAACCCTACAAAAAACTCCATGTTTTACAAATTGATATCTTATTGGAATCATTATAAATGAAATTCCATGGAAATTTTTTCAATCCTAATAGCAGCAGGCACAATCCGTACAAAATGCAACAAGATGTCAATTCATTAATCAACCAAACTTTAGAGACCCTTTTTCTGCCTTATTTTGTGTATAGTACTAAGCAGTGTTTACTTGGTAGTGAGAACAAACTTTTGTATTGTTTCTAGAAAATGAGTATTTAAACTTTAAAATAATGGGATTACTTTGTAAATACACACCATTCTCATAATCACCAATGTACCTGAATAAATGATACCCTTAGCAACATCTCTCCCCACACCAAGCAAAATACAAATCCAAGAAATTCCATGAGCAACTGGGCAGTTGGGTTACTTTCTCTTGACAGTACAGCAGTTGGTTACATGAATGTATGAATATAAAACAATGCCTCTTCATTTTTCAACTGTGTAGGTAGATGATGGAGAAAAAGAGAGAAATAACTCTCTCTCATACATTATTGGTAACTAATAAACATATACTAGTAATCGTCTGATATGCAAATTCAGTTGCCATTTTGACAATGTCTTCACATTTTCAGTTGAGTGGACAGGCACTGGAAAAAGGTGAGGGAATAATTTCTCTTTCTCTGATTGCTTTTCCTTCTACTGGATATCTCATAATTTTGAATTATCAACAAAAGTACTCATTCACTAAGAGATTGGGTTATGTAATATAGTTCTACAGTTACCATTTTGATGCAGTTTTTCTTCCAGCATTTTCTAATAGAAATTAAAAATTAATTTTCTGAAATTTTTGCTTCCAGCAATTTCTTGTTATAATGGTTAGTAAATTTTCCTGAAATTGGTGCTTCCAGCATTTTCTGGTTGTAATAAGTAAATTTTCATTTTATTAGCACAAGTTAACATTTACCATATAGTATAAAAGACCTGCCAATTCGGGTACCTCTGTCAAATGATCCCTGTGAATTAGTAAAAAAAAATCTAGTCAAGCAGGGCACAAAACTGTTTTCTTATGAATCCTTGTTAGAAATGCTTTTAACTTTGGGGAATGTGAATCTAGTAATATTCATTCCTTTCTAATATAGTACATGTATTACTGTTTTCCTATTCATTATTTTACAATTTTCTGTTTATAGCTGCATGTGTCTATGCATGTAAAAATAATTTAAAGTTTATGCTCTACTCTAATTTAATTATTGTACAAGTTTTTCCTGTATAAATAATAATTATAATGTACTGTATACTATTAAAAAAATAGTGTACTGAACATTAGCACTCTTCAATGCCTTCTCTCATTTTTATGTAAAACATTACATGACAGTTTTGATGATAATCACTATTAAGTTTAATCTTTTAGTGTTTTTATCAAGAGGGTTTAAGCTAAGTTGTTTCCAGTTGCTTTTATAAAATGTTTCATTCCTATGAGAAGTCATTTACTCTATTTTTTCCTTTTTATTATATTCCTTTTTACAAACACTCAAGTTTATATTACCTTTCATAAACTGTATATTTAAGGTCATTCTATCATTCTAGTAAAAACATTATGATACATTAATAAAATTTATTATAGTAATCTCTCGATTATCCGGATTAATAGAGCCAAGGCCCCGTCAGATAAGGGCAAGTTAAAAAATACTCTATGGGTATAAAATGGCAACTCCAGACCCTTACTCCCCACTACTACCTGGTCAATACCGTTTAAGCATAAACATTCAATATGCTTATAAACAATAACCAACACACTTTAAACTGAAAACTTGATGCACAACTATGTAGTGATAAATTTATCAGATCTTTTTGGATACAAAGAATGAATTGAGTACAGTAATCCCACAATTATCCAGATTCATATTATCTGAACAGACATTATCCGGACACAACCAGACCCTGGGGACCAAAGATATATAACCCTGGGGACCAAAGATATATAATCTCAAAAAATTTGAAAAAATTGTTCTTTAATGGTTGGCAACACTGTGCAGTCTATGGAAATGTTAGCAACACTGCTACATTCATATTCAGCCTGAGAAAAGGCTTTGGGAGTGTGGGAGGCCAAGAAAAGATTCCCTGGTGGTGGTGGGGGACTCTGAAGGTTGGGAGCCACGGAGGGGGTGTGGCAGTAAGGCTGTTTACAGGATGATTCACCCCAAGAAAAGGTTGTTTTCGAAAGTGGGTGGCCAGGGGATGGAGGATGGGAATGCACTGTGGAATGGGTGGAGAAGGGTAGCCAGGCATCTGACTTTGTTAGAGCTTTTTTTGTTTTATGTTTTTTATGTCTAAGCTTTTTCCACATTGTATTAAATGATCCTACAATACAGCAACTTGTAATAAAATAATCAATCACAACACAGAGAGAGAGAGAGAGAGAGAGAGAGAGAGAGAGAGAGAGAGAGAGAGAGAGAGAGAGAGAGAGAACTGATACTGCCTATGTTAACCCTTTACATCCAGTCATGATCATGTGGGACTTCATAATAGCTTTTGGGATGCGATACGGGCACCACAGCTGATATGAAGAAGAACAGTCTCCTATGAGATGTCACAGGGGAAGGTACGTACTACATCTCCCTGTACCAGTACATCATGAATATAGTTGCCCATAAACATACCCAGGGTTTGTTGTTGGTTTTAGTTTTCATCTTTTATGACAGTATGTCAACTGTAATTGTAATTTTGCAAAAGACAAAAAATTATTACAGAGAACATGTATAACTCACTAAAAGGTGCAACATCTTCCCATCCCTATATCTTATAAATATTTGTCTATAAATATATTCAGGGACTGTCGCTGTTTTTAGTTCTTATCTGTTATGATATTATGCAAGCTGTAATTGTAATTCTGCAAAATAAAATAAAAAAAATTTCTAGAAAGAACATGTACAACTTGCTAAAGCAAGCATAATTTTATATCTTCCTCTTTCCACTGTTGTTTTTTTTCCAAACTGGCCAACCTTAAAGTTTGCCTGGTCTCAGGGCATTGTTAATGCATACTTTAGCCTGGCCTGTAACAGTTACAGCCTATAATACACACACACACACACATACTTCCTTTTTTTTTCATTTTTATTTTATGCTACTCTCCTTTTTATGTCTACTGTATTTTCTCATAATTTTCACTGCATGAAAAAAAACAATAAAAACTACAATGCAAAAGACACAGAGAGAAATACATTTTCTACCCCTAGCTTGTGCATGCATAACAAATGCACACACACTCCCGCCTTTTGGTTAAGGGAAGGGGAGACGAGTTATAAATAGCTGTGTATTGCGAACATCAATGACAAAAATACCATTACAGCATAAATATTTTTAATGACATTTTTATGATAAAATGATGTTTCATTATACTTACCAAAACACTGTAAAAGCTTTTATCTCTTTAAAATTGACACGTCCGAGATATAAATTTTCAAACTTTGTTTGGAACGCTGATACAATTGGCGGGAGACCCAACCCCACCGGATGCCGGTGGGGGTAGCGTGGCAGGAGACATACCCATAAACCCAGGTCAGTTTCATTCTCGGTATACACAAATAGTGAAAACCTGAGATAACGTCTCCCCCTGCGGGGAGGAGGAGGCCTTTACATTACAGTGTTTTGGTAAGTATAATGAAACATCATTTTATCATAAAAATGTCATTTTCATTATAATGACTTACCAAAACACTGTAAAAGCTGATTCCACATTTAAGGTGGAAGGGCAGGGGATGAGATACCAGTTATTGAAAGGTTACACACACACAAAAAAAGAAAAGGAACAAACTCTAACCATGGGTATCTTAAGGATCCATACCAACAAAGGGCAGGAGTCACCTTACCTGGTAGATGGGCTTTTGCAGGGAGGTACTGCTGCTGGTTGAAGCTCCATTACCTGCAGAGGCCTTGGGCGTAAGCACTGCTAGCCACTCTGCTCCATAACAACCCAAGCAGTCAGGGAAGTACACCGCTGACTGAGACAAGGGGTGACTTCCTTTTGCTCTTGCCCTGAGCAATTGGAAAGCAACCAGACTGAAAAAACGGGTCTCACCGCCTAACCTAAAAATAGTTAAATATATCCCCCTTCCCTATACCTTCGGCAGCTCAACTAGAATGGAGGGTACTCCAGGTGAACTGAGCACCCCCGGCTTCCCATTAACTCAGCGACCATAAAACCACAGGGGAAGGAAAGATATGAACCTACCCCTAGTGTGTTCCCCCTAAAACCAAGCCTGCTACCGATACGGGACCTAACGCAAACAGGTCCTGATACGCAACTTCAACCTCCCTAAGGTAGTGAGACGCAAACACCGACTTCGACCTCCAGAAGGTGCTCTGTGTGATCTGCGAAAGTGACTTATTATGACGAAAGGCCACTGAAGTTGCTATTGAGTGCACTTCGTGAATGTGAGACTTGACTAGGCGTCGTCCTCTTCGTTGATGTGCCTGTGCGCCTCTAAGATGAGCTCCTTGACGAAAGAAAGCCAGGGCATTCTTGGATAAAGGTCTGGTTGGATCTTTCACTGAACACCACAGGTTAGAGGAACGTCCTCTGATGCTGGCCGTTCTGGCCAAGTAAGTTTTGATAGCTCTAACGGGCACAAAGAAGCCTCCAATTCTTGAGGGCCAGCCACTTCGGAGAGGTTCTGAATGTTAAAGGACCGAGGCCACGGGTTGGAAGGAGACTCGTTCTTGGCTAGAAAATTCAAGGTGAACGAGCAAACAGCACTACCTTGTGAAAAACCCACTTCCTTGTCAATGGCTTGTATTTCACTAACCCTCTTTGCCGTTGCTAAAGTAACCAGAAAAAGGGATTTCTTAGTGAGGTTCCTAAGAGAAAGACCTTCTAAAGGTTCGTACCTTGGAGACATTAACCACCTCAAAACTACATCTAAATTCCAGGCAAGGGCAGGTTTTGGGGCCTTAGCTGTGTCTAAGGACTTGAGGAGGTCTGACAAGTCTCGGTTATTTGATAGGTCTAACCCCCTATGGTAGAAGACGGAGGACAGCATAGCTCTGTAGCCCTTGATGGTTGATGGCATCAATTTTCTTGAATCCCTCAAGTAAATGAAAAAATCGGCAAGTTGAGTTACAGACGTCGAAGAAGAGGAGATACTATTTTTTCTACACCAGTTCCTGAAGACTGTCCACTTGGATTGGTATAACTTGCTCGAGGAGTCCCTTCTGCACCTCGCAATAGCCTCTGCAGCCTTTCTTGAAAAACCTCGCGCTCTGATGAGCTTCCTGACAGTCTGAAGCCTGTCAGAGCGAGAGTGGACAATCCCTGGTGGAACTTCATTAGGTGGGGTTGTCTGAAGCGACTTCTTTTGAGGAGAAGCCTCGGGAAGTCTATCAGGAGATCTAGCAGGTCCGGGAACCACTCCTTCCTTGGCCAGAACGGGCAATGAGGATCAGCTCGACCTGCTGATGGAATTTCACTTTGTTTATCACCTGCCTGATGAGCCCGAAAGAAGGGAAGGCATAGGCAAACAGGTTCGTCCAGTCTAGGAGCATGGCGTCCACCAAGTGAGTCAGTGGGTCTGGAACTGGTGAGCAGAACACTGGGAGACGATGGTTCTTGGAGGTAGCGAAGAGATCTATTATGGGAGTGCCCCACAGATTCCACAGATCTAGGCACACTTGTGGGTGCAGGGTCCACTCCGTAGGGAGAGTCTGGTTCCGACGGCTGAGTTGGTCCGCCAGGACGTTCAGTTTTCCCTGTACAAACCGAGGGAACAGGGCCACCCTGTTGCTGTCCGCCCACAGAAGAAGGTCCCTCGCAGCTTTGAACAGGGCGAAGGAATGGGTACCTCCCTGTTTCCGGATGTAGGCTAGTAGGCTAGAGCCGTCGAGTTGTCGGCGTGAACAGCTACTGCTTGGCCTGAGACGTGGGTCGAAAATTCCTGGAGAGCGAGGTGAATGGCCAACAGTTCCTTGACACTGATGTGGAGCTTCTTCTGTTCTTCCGACCAAACTCCTGACGTCCTGAGGTTGGCTAGATGTGCTCCCCACCCAACATTGGACGCGTCTGAAAACATCTGCAGGGATGGTTGTCTTGGGAGGAGATCCAGACCCTCCGAAAGCCTTTCCGGCGACCTCCACCAGAGAAGATGCCCCTTGACGGCGTGGGGAATGTTGAAGACCGTGGAGTCCGTTTGGGTCCTTCTGTCCCAAGAGTCCCTGAGGAAAAACTGTAAGGGTCTCATGTACAGACGGCCTAACCTTACAAATTGCTCCGCTGACGACAGAGTTCCCAGGAGAGCCATCCACTGACGGGCGGAGCAACTGTCCAGGAGAAGAAACTTCTCCACCGCCTGAAGGCAGGAGGAGACCCTTTTGGGAGACAGAAAAGCCCGAAAAGCTAGACTGTCCAGAGTCATCCCCAAATAAAGAATCCTCTGTGAAGGAACTAAGCTCGACTTTTCCGTGTTTATCAGAATCCCTAAGTCCCGAGCTAATCTTAGGGTTCTGTGAAGGTCCTCCATGCAGCGGTCCCTTGATGATGAACGGAGTAGCCAGTCGTCTAGGTACAAGGAGATCTGAACTCCCTCCAGGTGGAGCCAATGACCTATCGGGGCGAGAATCCTGGTGAACACTTGTGGGGCTGTCGACAGGCCGAAGCAGAGGGCCCGGAACTGGTAAACTCTGTCCTTGAAAACAAAGCGAAGATACCTCCTGGAGTCCTGATGTACTGGAATGTGGAAGTAGGCGTCTTCCATGTCGAGGGTCACCATCCAATCCCCCCGAGCTAGTGCCTGAAGAACTGAGCAGTTCGTTTCCATGGAGAACTTGGTTTTCACTAAGTACATATTGAGAGCACTTACGTCGAGAACTGGCCTCCAACCCCCTGATGACTTGGGGACTACAAACAGGCGGTTGTAGAACCCTGGGGTTGACATGTCCTGCACTACTTCGATGACCGCTTTCCCTAAGAGAGACCGGACTTCTGTCTCTAGGGCCAAAAACTTGACTGAGCCTCTTGAGTATGCTGTCAAGGAAATGGGAGAATTGGAGAGAGGAGGAGGTTGGGAGCACTTGCACCACCCACTGATCTGCACCTCTGTCTCTCCATTCCTCCCAAAAGAGGCTGAGTCTGGCCCCACCGGCGCATGGGGACAGGGATCCTACTTACTGGTATGACGACCTTGTGGCTTTGAGGAGAACTTGTGACCCCTGGGTTGTAGCGGGACCTTGAGTAAGGTTTGGACCTGGAGTTACGAAACGGATGCCTGTTAAGAGGAGATACCATCTTGGTCAAAGGAGCGGGAGCGGGAGCAGGCCTCAGTCTTGTGGAAGACATAGACAGGATGTGTGACGACGCCCTCTTATCCATGGCTGACAGGACATCTTTCACTACTGCTTCTGGGAAGAGGCCCTCCTTGTCAAAGGGTGCGAACATCAAAGCCGTTCTCTGTGAAGAAGTCACAGCCTTAGACAAGAACGAGCACCAAGTTTCCCTCTTCTTCAGAGTGGCCATGGCGAAGAGGGAGGAAATTTCGCCTGCCGCATCATGGATAGCGATATCGGTGCAGGACAGGAACCCCGTGATTTTTTCCAAGACGTCTTCTGCGAGATTAGCCTGCTCCACCTGTTTGAAAACAGCTCCCACTGACCAATCGATAAAGCTGACAATCTCTAGGAGCTTGAGGAGGTTCCTGGAAAAATGTTCTACGTCTAGGGCAGAAAAAGAAGGTCTTGGCTGCCTTGAATGAAATGCGTCTTGAGGGTCCACCAGGAGCCAAGTCCCCTGTGCTGAAATTGCGGATCCCAGTGAAGGAGAAGCTCCTGTGCTGTAATAATTTTGCCTCCTTTTCGACAGCTTTGAAGGAGGGTACGCAAACGACGACTTACCCGAGGACCTCTTAGCTTCCAACCACGCCTCTACCTCTTTTAATGCTTTCTTGGAGGCGGTGGAGAGTACCAACTTGGGAAGTGAAGTGGCAGGACCTTGTTTTCCCAGACGCAACGTAGAAGTCGGAGAAGAGGGGCTGTCGGCTGAAAATGTTGCGGTACGACTGCAGCAGGAAGCTGAGTAGAGAAGCGTAATGTGAAGAAGGCCCCGATTCACCTGGGCCTTCCTCTTCACCAGAAAGAATCGGTTCCGTGCCCAGACCATCCAGTAGTTGAGGAGGGGCGACTTCTCTATCCTCGGGAATACCAAGGACTTTGCGGACTACCTTTTCTATCTTCCCTTCCAACAGAATAGACTGCTGGGAGGGCGAGGATGTAGCCAAAGGCGCAGACACTTCGTGTGCAGGAGGAGGAGTAAGAGGGCCAGGCCCTTGTGGCGGAACTTCCTGGAGAGGGCTAGGCCTCTTGACTGCACTAGGGGACCTGGGAGGAAGCGTCTGAAATGTATCTTCTTGATCGGATCCCCACGCTGAGCAACCAGGTATAGGGCTGGCTGTCCTTTTCTTGAAGAGTTTAGTAACCCTAGGGCAGGAATTATCCGAAGAATGCCTCTTTAAAGGCCGAGAGGTCTGATCCCACTGCGATGGCGACGAGGAGGGGGATCCAAGAGCTGGAATATGAAGAGACTGAAGATGAACTGCTGCTACTCTCACCTGAAGAGCTTAACCTTAGGTAGTGCTGCTTCGACTGCGACCGCCTTGATGAAGTTTCTGGGGACACCATCCTGCGATGTCGGCGATGGCGAGAAGATCGACGCGTCGATGGATCACTTTCACGTCTCCCTGAAGCTTGACGACGCTCGAAGGCGAGTCAAGCTTACTACTTCCGCCACCAGGACTAAGGCTTTCCTGTGCCTTAGAGGACGAGCCTGCTCGTGGGCAATAATTTCTGACCTTTTCGCCAGCGCCGGACTGTCTTCTAGCCTCAGAAGGCGAGCGGGACAGTTGCCTTTGCTCAAAAGACTCAGAAAACGAGCAGACTCGCCTGAAACGCGATCGCAAACAACCACATTGTTATCACCAACACCAACACTGGCGTCATCACCGGCGCTAACGCCGGACTACGGTGCGTAACGCACTAAACTTAAGACCGACTCCATGAAACCGTTCATTTGCGCTTCCATTTGATTTCTGAAAAGAACGAATTCTGATTTATCAGCCTCGAGCCTGGGCTTGGCTTTAGGGAAAACATACTGGGAAGCTGGTGAAGAAGAGGGGAATATGAGAGGGGAAAGAGCAGCGGTAGAGGAGGGGTAGGAGAGGAGGAAGGAACAGCCGGTAGAGGAGGTGACGCCAATGCCACCACCGAAGAAGATGATAACCTAGCTTCCTTACGCTTTAAAGGCTTTCCTATCCCTATCCCTAACCAGCTTAATCTGATGGGAACTGTATGTTTGCCAAAACTCCTGACTCCATTCCATACATTCACTGCATGTGTTCTCCTGGGAACACTCTTGACCCCTACATGCTGTACAAAAAGAATGGCGATCGTATTTAAGTTTAACTAGTTTGGCGGAGCACAAATTCCCTGCGCAAACTCTGGATCCCGAGAAGCTTGAACCGACATAGCTACGAAATCCCAGAGCTAGGCTAGCTAGATAAATAAACAGGCAATTGAGTACTTCACCAAGGGAGACGCATACAACCAAGTGCAAGCAGACAAAGGAACCCAAACAGTTTGAGGCAGACGGACGCGCGAGATGCGTTCCCAATACGCCCGAGAATGAAACTGACCTGGGTTTATGGGTATGTCTCCTGACACGCTACCCCCACCGGCATCCGGTGGGGTTGGGTCTCCCGCCAATTGTATCAGCATTCTAAACAAAGTTTGAAAATTTATATCTCGGACGTGTCGATTTTAAAGAGATAAAAGCTTTTACTGTGTTTTGTTAAGTCATTATAATGAAATCATATTTTACTATGAATGTGAATGTTATTTTAGCAATGAAATATAATATCAATAGTGATAAAATATTCTCTTGAGTACTATTATGATGCATGATAATTGTATTAAAGTCAGCTGAAAAAAAAAAAGATGAAATGCTGCATGCACTGTACTGTAGATGTAAACACACACACACACACAAGTAAAGGTGAAATGAAAAATAATTTATTCCAATGAAAAATAATTAAGTACTTTTTAGTAGTATTCTTAATATGAATTTGCTTTGGATATGTCATCACTGAGAAATGCTATACGTACTAAAGATGTAAACACTGTGTTTTACACATGCAAACATGGTTTCCATGATAAGGCAAAATGAGAAATCAGTGATCACACTAAAACAGAAGATTTGTGATAACTTTTTAAATAATGTTCTTAAAAATAACATGCTGAAGGAGTCCAGTCTACTGCGCAATATGAATGATGCAATATTTGGCATAATTCAGGGTATGGAAACTATGAATAAAAAAGGCAAATTTATCGAATTATAAAATAAATGAAATACAATACAATATGGTATAAAATATATTAATGGTGATAAAACCATGGTAGGATGAGGGTAAACACAGATAGGCTACCCACTTACTGAACTGTGTTTGTTTATGAGAGAGAGAAATGACATTTTTATGATAAAATAAAGTTTTATATATACTTACCAAGTAATTAAATAGCTATTGGTTCCCTAACCTACGGCACTTAGAAATTCAAAATTCGCGCGGTGGCGCTGTTACCGTTAGTGTGTAGGTGACACCGCCCCACCACCATCCGGGACTCGAGGAAACAAACCAGCAGACAGCTCAATTCATTTTATGTTCTTATGTTCATGCAAGGGGAGGAGGGCAGGCTCCGATCATGTAATTACTTAGTAAATATATATAAAACTTTATTTTATCATAAAAATGTCATTTTTATATAAGTAACTTACCAAGTAATTACATAGCTGATTCCACATTGTAAGGAGGTGGGAAAGAGCATGGACATATTCTACTCCAAAACATAAAGTAAGTAATGAGTTTGAACTAGAAAGGTCGCTAACATTGAATAAATGTTTGTTGTTTCCTTACCTGTTGAGAGAGCTGCTGCAGGAAGGTACTGCCTCTGGTCAGCACTTCTCTCAACTTGTAGTGGACATGGCAGTACAGCCAAGGGTCATCACTACATTAGTGGAAACTTTGCAGCAGAGGAAGTAAACCATATGCTGACAAAGTTTTTAAAAGATGCCCTTCCCTGGGCGAAGACCAGAATACAAAATGAAAACACTGTCACCTAAACCACAGAATAAAACCAAAAAACCCAACCATTATCAAAGATAAAGTACGAACTGGTGGGTACTCCAGGTACGATGTACCTCCAGGCTTCCCAACGACTCAAAACCTTAAGTCAAGGCGAGTGGATAGCAAAGGAACAGGCAGATTCCTCATGCTTCCTCTCCCAGCACCATGCCAGCCACTGATAAAGGTCCTAAAGTGCTAAAATTTTAAAATACAGTTTCTATGTCCTTGAGGTAGTGTGAGGCAAATATGGACTTGCATCTCCAGAACATAGACTGTAGGATTGAAGAAAGAGACAAGTTGTGTTTAAAAGTGAGGGAAGTTGCTAGTGCCCTAATTTTGTGAGCCTTAACCTTAAGCAGAGGAAAAGCTTCTTCCTGGATCTGAGAGTGGGCTTCTAATATTAATTCTCTCAGAAAATAGGATATGGCATTTTTGGAGAGTGGGTGAACTGGGTTTTTAACAGAGCACCAGAGGTTGCTCGAAGGTCCTCTAATCTTTTCTGTCCTCTGAAGATAGTACCTGAGGGACCTCACTGGGCAGAGGAGTCTTTCTTCTTCCTCAGGTCCTAAGATATCCATAAGGTTCTTGATGGCGAAGGACCTAGGCCAGGGTTTAGAAGGGTCCTCATTCTTTGCAAGGAAACCAAGAGAAAGAGAGCAGACTGCGTCCTCTTGTGCAAAGCCTATTCTCTTGTCTATTGCTTGTAACTCGCTAACATGTTTGGCAGTAGCGAGAGCCATTAAGAAGAGAGTCTTTTTCATGAGATTCCTGAGGGAAACAGAACGAAGAGGTTCGAATTGAGGACCTGAGAGCCACTTCAGTACAATGTCTAAGTTCCAAGAGATGTTGGAAGAACTATCTTTCTTGGACGTATTGAAGGATTTGATCAGGTCGGTGATATCTTGATTAGAAGAGAGGTCCATTCCTCTGTGTTTAAAAACTAAGCTGAGCATCAACCTATACCCTTTGATGGTATAGGTCGATAGCCTCCTGATGGACTTTAGGAATATCAAAAAGTCGGCTGTTTGTCTCATAGATGTCTCAGAAGAAGAGACGTTATGGTGGCTGCACCACCTTCTGAAGACTGTCCATTTTGATTGGTAGAGCTTCGTATAAGAAGCTCGTCTGCATTTCGCAATTGCCTCTGCAGCTTGTCTCAAAAACCCTTTTGCTCTGACAAGGCGCTTGACAGTCTGAAGCCTGTCAGGGTCAGAGCGGATAATCCTTGGTGGAATATGAGAAAGTGGGGTTATCTGAGCAAAGACTATTTTTGTGGAAGAAGTCTTGGGTAGTCTACCAGGAGTCGAATTAAGTCTGGAAACCATTCCTTGTTTGGCCAAAATGGGGCTACAAGGGTCATGGAGGTGTTCTGATGCGTTGACAGCTTGTTGATTACTTCCCTGATCATTACGAAAGGAGGGAAGGCGTACACATCTAAGTTTGTCCAATCCAAAAGCATTGCGTCCGTGCTCCATGCTTGAGGATCCAGGATTGGAGAGCAAAAGAGGGGCAGACAGTGGTTTCTCAACGTCACGAAAAGATCCACTGTGGGTTTGCCCTACAGTTTCCAAAGATTGTCGCAGACTACAGGATTTACGGTCCATTCGATTGGAAGGACCTGTTTGAGGCGGCTTAATTCGTCTGCAATCACATTCATCCTCCCATGAATGAACCGGGTGACAAGAGAGACTTGGTTCTCTTCCGCCCACAGAAGGAGATCCTTCGCCATCTCGTACAGGGAGAAGGAATGAGTGCCCCCTGTTTGCGAATATATGCAAGAGCTGTGGTGTTGTCCGCGTGTACTACAATCTTCTTGCCGCGGACCAGATCTGAGAAGTATTGAAGGCCCAGGTGAATTGCTCTCAGTTCCTTTATGTTGACATGAGCATTCTGTTGTTCTGTAGTCCATGTTCCCAACCTTCCAGAAGCGTGCCCCAGCCTAGGTCGGAGGCATCTGAATAAAATTGAAGGTCTGGGTGCACTGGGAGAAGAGACTTCCTTTTCCGAAGTCTTTCTCCTCACGACCACCACTGGAGACCCTCTGATTTTTGACGTAATCGGGAAGATGAGAGTCTGGTTGGGTTTTTCTGCACCAGTTCGCTTTGAGGAAAAACTGAAGGGGTCTCATGTGCAGTCTGCCTAGATTAACAAACTGCTCTACTGAAGCAAGGGTCCCCAGAAGACTCATCCACTGCACCGCCGAGCAAGAAGGAAGAGCAAGGAACTGACTGACAGTCTGAAGGCAGTTCTCGACTCTTTTGGGCGACAGAAAAGCCCGAAAAGTCTGAGGGTTCAGTATCATCCCTAAATAGGGAATCTCATGAGATGGTATCAGAAGGGATTTCTTTTTGTTTATGAGGATACCTAACTCCTGTGTCAGGCAGAGAGTTCTTCTCAGGTCCTCCGCGCACTTTTCCTTTGACGACGAGCGGAGAAGCCAATCCTCTAGATATAAGTTGATGTTGATTCCCAGACGGTGAAGCTAATTCCCCAGAGGATCAAGGATTCGTGTGAAAACTTGAGGAGCCGTCGATAAGCCGAAGCATAGGGCCCAGAACTGTAGTATCCTGTCCTGAAAAATGAAGTGTAAAAATTTCCGTGAGTCTGGATGAACAGGGACGTGAAAATACGCATCCTGCATATCCAGGGTGACCATCCAGTCCCCCTGTTGTACTGAGGACATGACAGAGCGAATGGTCTCCATGTGAAACTTCGTCTTCAGTATGAACACATTCAAGGTGCTTACATCCAGAACGGGCCTCCAACCCCCCAAGGCCTTCGGGACCACGAAAAGGCGATTGTAGAAACCTTCTGAGTGGGGCTCTAGCACTTCTTTTACTACTCTTTTGGAAAGAAGGAGTTGGACTTCTTGAAAGAGGGCCAAAACCTTCGTGGAACCTTTTGAGTACTCAGGCTGTCAAGGCGATAGGAGATGTAGTTAAGGGAGGAGTCTTTACGAAAGGAATGGAGTAGCCCTCCTTGAGAACCTTGATCACCCAGGGGTCTGCTCCTCTGTTCTCCCATTCCTTCCAGAAAAGTAGAAGTCTGGCTCCTACCTGGGCGCGGAGGACTAACTTCTCACTTCTTGGGGTTGGATTTCAAGGAAGACCTCTTAATGGACTTCGTAGGAGGTCGGAAGTTTGATCTAAGTCGAGGCTGGGTCGTAGCTCTCCCTCCCCAAAATGGTTGAGACTGAAGAGGGGAGAATGATCTAGATGAGGAAGGCACAGGCTCCTTAGGACATCTAGTGGACTGAGTCAACAAGTCAGAGGTGGGCTTGCTCTGTAACTCTAAAAGAATATCCTTTACTTACTATGTGTTGAGGAAAGAGGTGAGACTTGTCTACGGCA
Organism: Macrobrachium rosenbergii; assembly: GCF_040412425.1. NCBI lineage: Eukaryota > Metazoa > Arthropoda > Malacostraca > Decapoda > Palaemonidae > Macrobrachium > Macrobrachium rosenbergii. The sequence goes on along the minus strand of NC_089743.1, from coordinate 33,456,807 downwards.
GCGAAGAGTAGAGCTGACTTCTGAGTCGGCGAGACTCCTTTCGAGGGGAACGAACACCAGAGTTCCCTCTTCTTAAGGACATCCATAGAAAAAAGGGAGGCAAGTTCTAAAGAGCCATCTCTGATTGCTCTGTCTGAGCATGAAATAATTCCTAGCCAATCGGAGGCAAGATCTTCAGCTAAATCCGGGCAGTCTTCGATCTTACTCCCTAGTGCCCCGATGGCCCAATCTAGAGAGCTAAATATCTCAAACACCTTAAAAATATTCTTGATAAGGTGATCTAGTTTGGCTGAGGAAAACATTATCTTGGCCGACAATAAAGCCCTTCTACGGGATGAATCCACCAGACCAGAGAAGCCCCCTTGGGAGGAGGCAGGAACTCCCAAGCAAGGAGCTTCCCTGGTGGCAGAGTAAGAGTACCTCATCTTCAAAAATTTGCTGGGCGGAAAGGCGAAAGTCGCTTTGCCCTGTTCTCTCTTAGTGGTCAGCCAGGCATGAACTTTGAGAGCTTTCTTCGAGGAGGAGGAAAGAACAAGCTTGGGTAGTCTGGTACCTTCCGACAGATGCTTTTTCATGAGGTAGGTAGAAGCTAGAGAAGTAGGCGAAGCATGCATGAAGAGGTCCGGGTAATTCTCCAGGAGGAAACGCAGGAGGGACGAGTAGGAAGAAGACGGAACCGGATCCTGAACAATCTCTTCTACCTCCGAAGAGATAGGAGACAATGATTTATTCTTGGACTCTGGAGAAGACGCAGACTTCTTCAAAAGACCCACAAGCTCGGTCAATTGGCGCTTGAGTGGGGCTAAAGAATCTTCCTGGACCGATGAAGAAGGCGGAATAGCCGAAGAAGGTGCATTGGTTTCAGAAGAAGAAGCTGGGAATTCGGATGTGGGCGTTGGAAGTTCAGGAGTTGGTGCTGGGTGCTCTAGAGCTGAAGTTTGGTGCGAGACGGCTGGCGCCAGGCGCTTATTGGCAGAATTCTCGCGTATATCAGCGGGTGCCGGGCGCTCATTGGCGGAATTCTGGCGCTCATCGGCGGTATTCTGGCGTGAGTCGGCAGGCGCCGGGAGCTCATCAGTGGAAGTCTGGCACAAGTCGGCGGGCGCTTGGCACTCGGAAGAAGATGGGCGCTTAGAACGCTTATAGCTCTCAGGACTGTCTTCAAAGAAATATCGAAGATGAGCAGGAGAATCAGACTGGACTTGAAAGCTGCAGGAAGGTTGAGGGCTAGTCTCTCTGTACCTCTTGACAGCCAGGGGAGAAGAATTGCTAATATTCGCATGTCTCTTGAGTGGGCGCAAAGAAGAAGAGTAGCGATATGGCTTCTTGCGCGGACTGGAAGATTCCGAATCAGAAAGTCGATGCACAGGAACGCCTTTCCAATGGTGTTTAGTTGAATCCTAGGAGCGCACGACAGGCTCGACAGAGGGAGCCGACTGCCCGTGGGCAAACCCCGCCAGCCTCCCTTGGACCTCCAGTATGTCTTCTCCTCGGCGCGGGGGAGCGGGACAGTGACCTTCGTCTAGGAGCACTGGTGAGACGGACAGCCACCTCCTCAATATTCACAGCACTATCACTTCTCACTGCACTGTCAACACTTACATTTTTTCCATTAGAGATTTAACAGCTGACCCCATTTCCATAATGGTACAATACACGGAATCATGGAAACCTGGAGCAGGAGCAGATGGTAAAGTAGGAGGAGTTAGAATAGGAGGAGGAGGAGGAACTGGAGGAGTGATAGTTCTGTCATCCCCTACATTTTCCAAAGGTACGGACTCTGCATTAGCCCTACTTTCAGCCCTAATGGCTGCTTTCCTCTTCTTATCCCTTTCTAATTTGTCTAGATGAGAATTCAAAGTTTTCCATTTCTTATCCTCCCAATCCTGACACTCTATGCAATTATTATCCTTACTACATTCTTGCCACTTACATTTAGTGCATTTTGTATGAGAATCGTTTGAAAGCTTAGTTAGCGTAGTTCTACAACCCTCGGAACAAAAGTGAATACTAGATGAACTGGAGTCTGACTTCGTTAACTAAATAAACTAAAGTTAACTCGAACAACAATTCAACAGTGGCAGCAAGCCACAAAGTAACAAATTCTGAGTACTTCACCAAGTTCATGCAAAACAAAACCGAAAGGCGAAGGAGCAGCTGCGTGAATTTCCGATGTTAACCGGAAGCCGGCAGAAAACAAATCGAGCTGTTCGCTGGTTTGTTTCCTCTAGTCCCGGATGGTGGCGGGACTTTGTCACCTACACACTAACAATAACAGCGCCATCGCGTGAATTTTGAATTTCTAAGCTGCCGTAGGTTAGGGAACCAATAGCTATGTAATTACTTGGTAAGTTACTTTCATAGAAAAAGGAGTTTAGTTTTTTAAAGTGCATTTACACATTATGTTACAATTATGGTAAAATAAGGTAGATAACTTCCTATTGCATAAATATTTCAGGTGTCTGCATACTGAGTGTTCATGGTTATGCAGATTGATTCTTTGTTGCTCACATCAACATGTAGGAAATTGTGTGGGCAGCCATTTGGTGTTTTTTGAAAAGCCCAAATCAAATTTACTAACATCAAAAGTTGCATTATAAAGCCAGGACTGCTGGCCTAAATGCATTCAGCTTGTAATGTCTCTTGTATATATTTCTGCCGAGCCCTTCAGCAAGGAAAGAGGGCAGTCAATCACAGCCTTGTTATGCTCTTCCAGCCAATCAGCTTGTAGCTACCCTTTCATGTATGGGTTTGCTAAAGTCCTAGCATCAGTTCAACCACTGTCTGTCCAGTGTGCAAAGAAATTTTACTCCACTATGACTATTTAATTGCATAAATTCTTTAATTTCTATCCCACTATTAGTTTTCAAATTAAAGGAGAATGTATGCTTGATGAAATGAGTGAATTCCATTACGAGGAAAGTGAACTTGTTAATGAAAATAGTGAAGGAACTTTGGTGATTCACAGAAAAAGTGAAACAAAGTGGCTGACCCAAATACATGGTAATATCCTATCAAGAAAAGGAACTAGAATCTAGGAAAGAGAGACTTAAGTGAGAAGACTTGAAAGTATGAGAAGAAAAAAGAAGCTGGTCCTCACAAGGATCGGTGTTTTTAGTGCAACTCAGAAGTCCTATACAGTCTTCAAAAACTTTTGCGCACTTCATCTAACCTGCCTAATTAAACTGAGAAACCCTAACTTTGTGTTTTGATTTGAAACATACTGTCCCTAACCTGAAGCTTTCAACTAATGTACTGCGTGTGTCAAGTTTTAGACTTAATGTTTTGGCATCTGTGATTTCAAGAACCAAGTGGCAACAATGTAAGTGCTGGATGAGGTAAGTGTCTAATATGGTTCCTAGCAATAATTTTCAGTGCCAATAAATAGAATGAAGGAAATCAGCAAAATGATTACTATTTAGTGTTGTTCAATGATATCTGTGGGGCAACGATAAAATCGTAAACGTAGTGCTGTTACCCCTTGTGCTGATTCACAGTAAGAACTCTGCATTGACCTTTCACTTCCTGGTTCTGGTCACTCCTGCAATGCTTGTGACTGCACCTCTGATTCCACTGAATTGGCTTTGCAGCAGCAAAATGCCACTGAAACCAAGAATGACTGTGAGGTATATCTGAGGTGCTGTGAGGAAGGGAATCAAAGTTATCAAAATGCAAATGGAGCATTTCTGAGACTTTGGGGTGCTGCAACTGGGAATCACAAAATGCAAAAGTATTACATGAACTTCAAAGATGCCTAGACTGAAATCATTCCACTTCTGTTACAAGGAAGTCTTTAGTATGATGGAAGACTCAAAAGCTGGAGGATTTGTGAAGTCTTCTCCACTACGTGGAAGACTCAAAAGCTGGAGGATTTGTGAAGTCTTCTCCACTACACTGTGCCCTATTCCAAAGGCAACTCTACAATATTTTAAAACTATTGCAAGAGGATGACCACGTATTTGTCTTGTTTTCTCCCCTCTTCTCCACATGCATCATCATCTTGGGTGGAGTTGCACAGCTGTCTAAAATGAATATTAAGCAATATTTTTATTCTCTTTCATGCTATTCCTACTGTATTTGTATCCCTTTTTATCCTTAATGTAATAATTCACTGCTTTTGTCATTACTGTAAAATAATTTTTTTAGCTTTTTTGGATTTTTTGCAAATAAGTAGGAAAGGGGCTGATGGTATTGGGTAAAAATATCTGAGTAAAGACCTCTGCTGGCAATCATTACTATATTGATAAATACCGTTCTTTTGGGGAGCCATTTTAATTGTCCTACAAATCAGGGAGGAGTGGAAGTGGAATTTCCTTAATCATTATTATTGTTAATATTGCATCATTATGTTGTTGAATTGTCCTATTCTGTTATTGGTGTCATTATTGGTGGTACTTTTAAGTATTTTTTGACTTTGCAACAGTGTGGAAATAGAAATCATTAGAATGTGGTTGAGAATTGGTTACTTCCTGATTTTTTGTGAATTACAGTTGAACCTCTTAAGACCAGCATTATGTGGTTTGGGAACTTCCATGGTTTGGCTTGATTTTGAACCAGCTGCCACTGGTTCGCTGTGCAGCCATGAGGGTGATGCCACGTATTGTTTACAATTTCCCGGCAGCAAAAATTTTCCATATCTCTTTTTTTATTTTCATGAAAATAATTTAGTAATGAAAATAAGTGAAGTCAAATATGTTTTTGATATAAACTTTAAAGGAATGAATATATTTTTCTAAAGATTCCACTTGAGAAGGCTCTACCAAGTCAAAAATTTTAATCAAAACAACGAGACATTTGGCAATGCATGAATTCCTTACTCTTAGAGTGCTTGAAAGACTTATAGGTGATATGGTTTTGATCATTTCTTTTATATAACATTATATTTACCCATTCTATATGCCACCCATGAGATCAGATGATGCTAGAGGTAAGAAGCGCAATCATAAATCTTTATCTATGCTGGAAAATGTTTCTCCCGTTAGCGAACGTTTAGTGTTCATTTTCCTCAATAGATTGCAGTTTGCTTTGTTTACGTTTTGACGGCAACTTTTAAATGCACATGGCGATCACCAAAATTCATTCTTTATTTATGTCATTCCATTACCCTCTACAATCAAAATAAATGATAAAGAAACTAATAGCGATAATTATGAAGACAGTAAATTTAGGAGATGAAAGTCACCAATAATATTCTGCAGATTCTGAGAAAAGTTAAGTACTGCACTGTAGTTGACTTACGGTCTGGCTAACTCAGGAATGTGGGCTAAATGTGTTAAAAAAAGTACACTATTTTAAAGAAAATTATACAGTATGAAGTTATAAAATGATAAAGTGAAAATATATGAGTAACAAAATTATAAAAAGCAGTGTCAGAACTTAGCCAAGTAGTAGGCTAAGTTGGCAACTAGGCTATCTGTATATGGAATTAGCTTGCAAGACTATGTTTACATAGGGCTTAATTTTTTAGAGATGTATTCTATATTCCGGGATTTTCTGTAGTCCAGCAGTGGCCTAGTCCCAAGGTTCCTGGATTTAAGAGGTTGGACTGTACTATATACTTAATCTGGATTTCTGGGGCATTCTTACAGTCTTCAGGACCAGGTGGGAATGGGAACTGATCAGAATATACACAAAAACATTATTTTTTTACCTGTATTCACTATTTCCTGTTTCACTAAAAATTCCAAAGCCATTCTAACCTTGAAATGTTGCCCACTTTTTTTCCAGCCTGGAAAAATTATGTCCTTTGGAATACATATTATTTGATGTGGATAGCTTTTACCATTCTGGGGTAGGTTTTACCTATGTCTACTTGTTTCTCTTTTTTTTTTTTAGAAACCATCATTTATGGCCATCCCAAAGTTAGTGCCTTATACACAGACAGCATTTTCATTGTGCTTTAATATCAGATTAAGTGATACATACAAAGTCTATCAACCTGTTTAAACCATGCGTTTGTCTAATAACCTGACAGTAGCCAGTATCACTTTCTATTTAGGGACTATCTTAGCTTAATGAAGAGGTATGTTAGAATTGAAAAGAAAATACTATGTATCATCTGCAAGAGATCTTGGAAAGTTGCACAATAAAAACCAGAGAAAATGTTCTGACTAATCAACAGATTAGATTTGATGCTGTGTTGATTACAAGAAAAACTTAGCTGCTTTTGTTCAAACTTGCAAAAAATTATATATATATTATTTTATACTTACACACAACAATTTTTCATTTCATACTGTGAGAACAATTCCATGCCAATTACAGCAAAGAAGTAATACGTAATGACAATCACAACAATGGCAGACAACACACGAGGAAGAAGGATGAAAAGGGTCTGGAAGACATCTCTGTATCGTCTTCGTATCCGAAACAGTCTGAGTAACCTAAAAAGATTAAAATTTTCTAAACATCTAGAAATATAAAACTCTTCAAATTTTATTCTTTTCATCATTCAACAGTTCCTCCTTCAATGAATTATAAACCTGACACTAAAATTTATGGCAGAATGGTATTTAATGGCTGATCTTTTAGTACTTTATACTAAAACTGGTACTGACCTTTGTAATTACTAATCCAACAATAATATTCATGCAGAATTAAATCTTGCCAAATTCTCACATATCTTAAATTATTCAGAACTTTTCCAGAAACTTTTAAAACTAACCTTAATGGTCGCAGAATCACAATATAGAAGAAGGAACTAGAAAATTGCTCTGCAATGATTCCAGCAATTGCCAATAAAGTTACTATAAAATCATACACGTTCCAACCACATCCAAAATATTCTGTAAGGCCAAGTCCAATCATCTTGATATTAGCTTCTAATACATAAACTGCAAAAAGAATTGAGATTTAGATAATAAACCTAAACCACTGTAGTGCATTATTTGATCTGTAAAAAAAAAAAAAGACACAAACACACCAAGAGACTTACCATTACACTGGAATATTCACTGACATTTTGACATTATATCTGGACTTTGAAGCCTTCTGAATTCATTCCTCTTCCCCCCCCACAAATAAAGGAAACTTTAAGTATATTTTTCATAAATCATGGTTTAAAAATAACAAATTACAGTATTCAAATCATTTCAGCATTAAAAGACTGGTATGATTAACTAAGGGAACCAACAATACCATTTCTGGGCTGCAATGAACTCACTCTATTCCCTAGCAAACTGACATGACGTTTGAAAAAGATATATGTGGACATTATCAGAAACTACCCCTGTACACTGATAATGTCTATATGTATCATTAACTGGCATTTCTATCTGTTAGCAATTTTATCACAGGGATAACACTTACGTGAATGGTATTAAAAAGGGATTTTGACAAAGGAAAAATCTATTTCTGGGGGAAGACCTGTGTCACCCAGTGAAATGGTTCCAATAGCACACATTTCTAGGTATAACTATTGCTAAATATACCAGAGAAAAAAGCTATCCATAATGCCGGGGTTACTACCCCTGGATCGAGCACCATAATGGTGTCGGTATGCACTAGGGGTGAGTGGAAGCCACTATCACAGGTCTTCATCCTATAGATCTCTCTATTCTCAAAGTCCCAAATTTGGGTGTGCGTACTAAGGATTGCCTCCCGCTCACCCACTCACGCCTCCCATGTGACCGCCATTTTCATCCCAATATTAGCACCCACCAAGCTTGGTATACCACCCGGGTGGGAAAGGAAGTGCAGGATGGGTCACTGGGTGACACAGGTCTTCCCAGAAATAGATTTTTCCTTTGTCAAAATCCTTTTCTGGGCTCGACCTGTGTCACCCAGTGAAATAGTAACAGAGAATCAGCCATACAAGAGCTTGGTGGTACACCCCAAAGATTACCTTAATGGAGCTAAATAAAACTAAGAGAAAAATTTTTACTGTGTTTTAATACTCCCAAATTATAAGATCAACAACATAATCAAAACTATGAGGCACACAGTCTAAAATTATAAAATAACCAATACCAAGACACTTAAGGCTAACAAGTTATGAATGAAAACAGGATATCCGCATGGGCAGGAGTCAGGCTGTGAAGCAGACCTGACCTAAAGGCTAGAAGCAGGGCAAGGCAAGCAAGGCAGGTAGGCTAGAGAATATACCAATAGGTAAACGAGGATTACAAACCAAAAGGACAAAGAGGATACATAAACTAGTCTTGAGCTGGACCAGGAGGAACAATACTTCCTGCAGCTAATGTGGAATATTTAAGAGCCTCTAGGGACTTAAGATAGTGGCGTTTAAATACTGTTGGTGATTTCCAGCCCGTATATTTTTTAAGGTCATCAAAATTCATATTATGGAAATAGTTAGCTGAGGTGGCCACCACTCGAATATCATGTACCCGAGGTACTGAATCCGGGTTTGCCTGTTTAATAAAATAAAGAATTTGTTGCCTAATGGCCTTTAAGGAAATAGTACCTCCATTTTCCCTAACAAAAAGAAGGCCTAAAGTTCTCTTAGAAGTTCTATTTAAATAAGCTTTTAAAGTATTGACTGGACATAAAGACAGATCCTGTGGAAGGGGAATAATCTTCCAAGGAGACCATCTATTTTGTGGATCCTCATTCTTTGCTAGAAAACTGAGGTCCGGAGACAACAGAACTTCACCTGACGGGAGGAAATCAACATGATTCGGCTCTCTAGAAAGAGCAGACAGTTCAGAAATTCTAGCTCCTGAGGCTAGACTTACTAGGAATAACGTTTTCCTTAACAGACTCAGGTATGAACATAATTCGTTATCAGTGTCTGATGCCAATTTAAGTACGACATTTAAGTACCAGGAAACCGTGTGTGGACGGGTTGCTGGTCTAAGACGAGCACATGCTTTAGGAATTGACGAAAAATATGAGTCTGTAAGGTTAATATTAAAGCCAAGTAAAAATATTTTTCTCAACGTAGATTATGTTGTAGTAATAGTACTAGTGGCCAATCCTTTCTCAAATAATGATCTGAAGAAAGAGATCGCTAGGTTCGTGGTCATTTCATGAGCTTCAGATTCCCTCAGAAATAATGCTAACTTTTTAACTGCTGAGTCATACTGTCTGAGAGTAGATTCCCTCTTATCTGATTCTATGAACAGTGTATTAAGAGGGTCAATGTTAGCATCTTTTTGCGCTGCAAATTTCATGAAGTCCATAAAGCTAGGGCATTCAGAATTCTTGAGGAAGCTGACACAGTCCGAGTTTGCACTACTTTGTCAACCTTGGGTTGGGGATCTGTTTGTGCCGGAGCTTCAACTCTAGCAGAAGGAAACCAACTGCTCTTGGCCAGTTGGGTGCCACCAGTGCTACTTGACCTTTGAATGATCTGAGTTTGTGTAAAACTTTCATCAACAAGTTTATTGGTGGAAACAGATAGATCCTTTGCCATCTGTTCCAGTCGATTGACATCGCATCTGTGGAATGAGCTAGAGGATCTAGATTGGGAGCAACGTAACACAGAAGCTTGTGGTTGCTCTCTGTGGCAAACAGGTCTACCTGGAGACCCGGTACCTGAAGACAAATCCACTTAAACGACTTCCTGTCCAAGGACCATTCCGGCCCAGCGGGTTGTCCTGGACAGTGAATCTGCAATGACATTCAGAACACCTGCCAGGTGGGTAGCTGACAGGTGCCAAAGATGTTTCCTTGCCAGAGAGAAAATTGCGATCATTACTTGATTGATATGGCTCGACTTGGAGCCCCCTCTGTTTCAGGCAATGCACCACTACTGCACTGTCCAGCACCAGTCTGATGTGAATCTGTCTGGCTGGACGCCCTAGTTTTTTTAGTGTTAGAAATACTGCCATTGCCTCTAGAATGTTGATATGGAACTGGCGGAATACTGTGGACCACTATGTTCCTTGAACTTTCTTGTGTTGGGAGTATCCTCCCCATCCGCTCAGGGAAGCATCCGTATGGATCACTAGTGATGGAAGGGGAAATTGAAGAGGCACTGACCTTGCCAAACTCTTGACTGTCGACCATGGTCGAAGCCTCTTCCTCAACATTAGCGGAATCAGAGACAGCTTGTCTCTGTTTCTGCTGTTGGCCTCGTTCTGCCATACCCTGTTTATATCCTTCAGTTTGGCTTTTAGCAGCAAGTCTGTTACTGAAGCGAACTGAAGAGAGCCTAGAACTCTTTCCTGGGTACGACGAGAGGCTCTTTTGTTTTTGAGGAACTGTCTGGTAGCTTTGGCTATTTCCTTCCTTTTGGCTGGCAGAAGTGACAGTTTGTGTGTGTTTAGGTCCCACTGGATTCCCAACCATTGAAATTGAGCCGCCGGAACTAGATGGGATTTCTTCCTGTTTATTTGGAAACCCAGGTATTCCAAGAAGTTGATTACTGTGAAAGTTGCTTTTCGACATTCCTTGACGTTGGATGCCCAAATTATCCAATCGTCCAGATACGCAGCCAGCATAATCCCTTGGGCCCGTAGCTCTTGGACTACTGTCTCTGCCAGTTTGGTAAAGATTCTGGGTGCTATATTGAGCCTGAATGGCATGACTCTGAACGAGTATGCTTGTTTTCCTAGTCTGAACCCTAGGTAAGGGGATAAGTTTCTCGCAACCGGAACGTGATAATATGCGTCTGAAAGATCTATAGAGGTGGTGACGGCCCCACGGGGAAGTAGGGTCCATACCTGCAAGATTGTAAGCATGCGAAACTTGTCGCATTGAATGTATAAGTTGAGACGAGACAGGTCCAGAATTACTCTTTGTTTGTCTGAGTCTTTCTTCGACACTGAACAGACGGCCTTGAAATTTCAAGCGTCTGACTTTCTTTATTGCCTTCTTTGCAGAAGTTCTTTGCAAAGTCCAGTAAGTCTTTGGATGGATGTTGATGGAATCTGACTGGCAGAGGAGGCCCCTTGCTCCAGCTCCATCCCAGACCTTTGGAGATTATACTGTGGGCCCATGGGCTGAAGGTCCAATGGTCCCTGAAGAGATATAGTCTCCCGCCTACCTGCGGGGTCTCATTGATGGGGAGAGGCCTTACTTCCTCTATTTCCACGGCCTCCTCTTCCACGTGAGAGAGGTCTGGATGCTGCTCTACCTCTGTAGGCGGCTCTAGCCCTGCTTCCCCTCGCATGCCTATTGTAGCCTCGAACGCCCTTGGCTTTCAAACGAGGCGTTGAAAGCTGGGGACGTCACGAAGGCTGGGGGTGCAGAAGCTTGCTGAGCCGGCTGCATCAGCACAAACTGCTGCTGAGGTTGTGACTTAGAGTAGAAGGCTGGCCGATCTGTGAGACCGGTACCGCCTGAAGCACTGTTTGAGCCTGAGGTTTCTTAAAGCCCTGGAATCTCCTGAACCTTTTTCTTTCTTTAGGTTGAGGTCCGGAGGTCTCAGAGAACTTCCTCTTAAAAGGAAGGCCCCAGCGAGAGCGGAGACTCTGGTTCGCTCTAGTTGCCTCTGCCATAACATTATTGACCTCATCCTCTGGCAAGAGGTTAGGTCCCCAGATAGAGCTCTTCATGAGTCTATTGGGCTCATGTTTGATGGTGGTTTCTGCGAAGATGTGTTTCCTGCAGTTCTGTCTCGCTACCACAAAGTCGTAAAGGTCCGATTGGAAGGAAGCCAACAGGGACTTGGTGAGGACCTGAAACAGAGGTTCTTCATTATAAGCTAATGCCGTTGTCTCTGAGACAAGGAATGCAGGAGCGACTCAACCTGCACTTAGCCTCAAATTCCGCCTTGAGCAGAGCCTCCGAATTCTGGGAAGTTGCTCGCTGAACAGGGAGGAGGCACACTGGGATCGAGTTTGCCCACCGTAAAAGTTGCCGGAGCTCCCAACCAACACTCTGAATCTCCGGGAAGAGAAGGAAGTAGAATCTGTCTCCCGGAGTTGAGGCATGGGCTTGCTATCTATCCCAGCCTGAGGATCAGCTCTGCAATCTTACTAGTGCAGGGGTAGGGATGGCGTCACCTACAGAGAACATCGTGAAACTTCCCTTAAAGGGAATAAGCTTCGTGTTCTCGCACTCCCATTCAGTGAGAGCGCGCATCAGGGTGGATTGAACTTGGTCCCTGGGAAAGATGACCGTTTCTTTCGGGACCTTGTCAGACTTAATCCAGGGTTCTTCCGTTAACCTGGCAAAGCCTGGATAGGGAGGCACTAGGTCGGCTGGAAAGAACTCCAGTTCTTCCAGACGACGAGTGCCCAAACCCTCAATAGTCAGTGTGCCATTATGCAGGGGAGCATGCAGGGCCAGCCGCCACGGGTTTCCCTTATCAAAGGGGGGCAGTTTGGAGGCATCTGGGACAACATGTGATTGTTGTGCTGCTCCGGATTGGATGAATCCGGAGAGCAAGCTTTCCTGGGCCTGCACCTTTTGTGCCAATGACAGCACTGACTCTCCGGAGGTCTGCAAGCTTGTGACAATGTGAGTTGAAAGATCATGTAGCCTAGCTTCTACCTTGGAGTCGATTTTCTGCATCAGCAGTTCGACAAAGGCCTCAGAGTCAAAGCTAGGCTGTGGGGGCTTAGCCTTTGGATCTCTGGACCTCGACCCCTTAGAAGAGGGAGTAGCCTTACTTGAGGACGTCACCCGTTTGGGAGCCAGTGACGACCTAGAGGGAGCTGGCGGATTAGACCTTTGAGGTGGAGAGGACTTTGGTAAGTCCTTCTTTTTCAGAGATTTCACCTTGGGCATAACAGACCGAGATCTGTCCCCAAGGTTAGCTGATTTCTGAAACCCTGGAAGGAAGAAGAAGAAGAAGAAGGTGAACTAAATAAGGTCCTATCTAAACTAACCTCACCTGCCTCACTTACCGCCCTACCTTCTCCCTGTTGGTCATCCACGCTCATGGGCTCCAGGTGGATGTTAATAGCCGCCACCTCTTCCGCCACCTCTCCACACAGGTTGTCGTCTTGGGAGGGTTGCGTCTCTTGCCTGATCTTCTCGATGAGTGGGGCGGCCAACTCCCTCAGTAATGCGGCGGAGATCCGGGCACCAGGATAGAGGAGATTACAGATCTCCTCCGAGAGCACGTAGGGGTTGCCAGAAGCAACGTTCCTCCCAAATCCGCCGACCCAGGTCTTCAGGGTCGACAGCGAAGAGGCACGGATTGCTGGGTTAGACTGAAAGAGAAGGTAGGACTTACTGAAAATATTCTCCCAATTTTCGAATATATCCATATGAGCCATCAATATCAAAAAAGGGGACTAAAGGTTAGCAGTCTCCCATCACTTACCGACTCATCGGACACCAGCTCATAAAGAGCGTAGCAAATTTCACAACCGTCCGGGTGCCAAACGGTCAGGTCCCCAACATGCACTGCACAGCTGGAGGCGAGTGGCACACCTCATGTCCACACGGTTGCTGGAGAACGGCCGAGCACCCTGGCTCTGACAACGCATCATCTGTAAGTGAAATGATGGTACATGAGTATCATTAAGGCAAGACTCACGGACTAAGTCCGGCTGCCACAGATTACCTTAACATAGATTATGGGTGATGATACATGTGAATCAATAAGGCAAAACCCGCGGAACTGAGTCCGCAGCAAGAATCTAAAACATAGCTTAAACTACCGAATGGTTAACTTATTATATATATGTTATAAACAGGTACTCTATGATAAACACCGCGTGAATAGTCACTGAAATCTCATTGTGTCTCATAATATGGGAACTTTGCTGGTTAGGGGCAGAGTACGGGGGTGATATAGCCCCTCTTTCTCAAACGCCCAGGGTGGAAACCATATAATGGAAACCGCCAACAATCGTGACCCATGTCCACCAGAGTGGTTAACTGGACAAAAAACAACGAAAAATCAGACTAGCCTGGCAGAGAAGTGAATTCTAACATATCGTAACTGTTATTATGCATCCACGGGACAATGTTCGACGCTCCAGCTACTAACTACTAAAAGCAGTTAGAAGCGAGCTAACGAAACACTGCCCGTAGGGGAAAGGTAGAGAGTGGCGGAAACCCGAATAGCGACCGGTCAGGTGGGTAGCACCCTCCAGACGCCGACTATAACCTCCCACGGGGTGCCGAACGTAAGCGAACGGCTTTCCTCTTACGAGGACAACGCTCAGGCAACGTCGCCAAATTCTAATCGTTAAGGTAAAAAAGCGGGGACTACGCTACATACACGAAATGAGTTAACTGATCCCAGCCTACCCTCCAAAAACCAAAGCTTCTTGGCCTGGTCAGAAGGCCAGGATTAATGCCACTGGTGTGGGGGAGAAGGACCTTCGTCTAACTCAGCCACACTCCCCAAAACCGAGATAGCTTGGTCAGGTGGCAAAATATGAAGTGAGGAGCCCTCTCACTAATCTAACCTTACCTTCCAAAACCTAACGGCCTGGCCAGGTGGGCTAAATGTGAATGAGGAACTCGCTCACTAGCCTAACCTCACCTTCCAAAAACCTAACGGCCTGGTCAGGTGGGCTAAGAGTGAACGGAGGAACTCCCTCACTAGCCTAACCCTCCTCCCCCAAAACCATAAGACGGCCTGGTCGGGAGAGCTAGGTAGCCTGAACATCGATAAGAGCACTGTCATGCCTAGCCTCGATTGCAGGTTAGGCTAGTTAACTACCTTATATTAGAAATAAAACTACCTAGTATATGAACAACCAAAATATAAGAGTCAACCATTCATGATGTGGGTTAGCCTAGGATTAAACCTATATAAATACACATATAAATATATAATTGACTCAGCGGCAGAGAAGGTCCAGGAAACATGGGTTATATTGGTAACGTTAGGTACCCAAAATGGCCTCCCCTGACACCGAATCACATGCATAAATTAATCCAGGAATGGACATGTCATCCATCCTTGTACATATCAGCTATCATCATGATCCAAAAATTTACACTATCGAGAAGGAACCAGCTCGCTGGTGGAGGAAGGAGACCGATAAAAAGACTCAATTCTATTATCAGAAAAGGGTGAGCCTAGTTCTGTCGTGATACCCGGTTCCTCATCTCCTACCAGCGACCTGGTAAATTCTCCAATTAAGCTCCAAACCAAATGGAGTATAGATAAAAACTAGGAGAATTCATTCTTTTAATAGAAAAGTTGAGATTGAAGGTCGAAAACGGAAAGAGGCGCACATACAGCCCACGCTGGATGTTGCGAAACAGAACTGTTTACACTGGTAAACAATATTAATGTACAATTCATAAATACGATGCCTCTTAATAAAAAAACAAACCAATCAGAAATAGTACTCAACTTAGGTGGTGGGAAACTCTTGGTGGAGGACATGATGATCTGCCAAAAACGGAACACAATCACAAAACAAAATTTTACATGTTCTCGTAGCTGTGCTAAGATTGGAATGAAAATAAGATCGCGGGGGAGACCTAGTGGGTGAGTTGGGAGGCAATCCTTAGCGGCACACCCAAATCTGGGACTCTGAGAATAGAGAGATCTATAGGATGAAGACCTGTGATAGTGGCTTCCACTCACCCCTAGTGCATACCGACACCATTATGGTGCTCGATCTGGGGTAGTAACCCCAGCATTATGGATAGCTTTTTTCTCTGGTATATTTAGCAATAGTTATACCTAGAAATGTGTGCTATTGGAACCATTTCACTGGGTGACACAGGTCGAGCCCAGAAAAGTAATTTCCAGGTAGGTCACAAGCAAAATTCTTGAATGAGTAAGAGAATGCTTCCTAAAAAGTGTATAAGAAATGATCAAATATCTTGGTCTGCTTCATGGAGGAGTAGAATACAAAGAGCTGGGATCTTCCGGTCATCCAGGGCATTCTGTACATAAATGCACCCTGTCTTGGCTGCATTTGCTGAGTTTATTCACAAGACAGACAATTTACCAGTTTCAGGGAAACGTCAGGTGCGAGTTGTAGGTCCAAATCACTCTTGCAAATTAGCCAAGGAAAGAAATGGTGAGAAAACTGTTGTGAAAATGTTGTACACATGAAAAAATATGCAAAAGGATTTTGGTCATGATCATGTTTGTATGCAGAACAGGTTTTCCCCATGGATTCGACTAGCCTTCTAACTTTGTCAGTTACCAGCCCACTGCTCCTCGTAGGAAAGTACAGAATTATATGTAGCAAGAACTCATATTCACAAAGGAAACACTGTTGTTTGAACAAAACCGCAAATTATAAAACAACTATATTTTAACAATCCACATACAATTTTGGAGCATCATGCTCCCTCTTCAGTTGGGTTCTAGTATCTCCACAATGAAGAACAAGTGTGATGCTCCAAAACTTTATGTGGATTTTTTAAAATATATTTGTTTTCCAATTTGTGTTGTTTTTTCAAATTACAAAGTTCTATAGTGACCTGTTATAATAACACTGTTGTGTTTAACTTTGCAGTAAAAGTGATGGAAGGTGTCAACACAGCTGAAAATTTTCTTGTAATACTTTCAGACAAAGAAGACATATGATGAGCCAGCACAGGCCATCAAATGTATGGAAGGCTAAAGTTACGGTTGCCTATAGCCAATCATATCCTTTTAAGGTATATTTCCCCTAAATAAAAAGCAAGTCTATGCTAGGATGTTCTTCACACCTGCAGCAAGGGATAATTCCAACATCCTACTGGCTGAAGAGGGGAAATCTTCAGGACAGTTTTCCATTCTGGAGGCTTCTTTTGCAAGTTGGGCCAAACACTGCAGCTGTAATATCTTAACGTAAATGAAAACAAGGCTTCTCTGTAATTGAGCTGTTTCCTCATTGACCCTGGTTGTGAAGTGAAAATGTATTAGTCCTGGGACTGGCAGCATGCACTCTCTTACAAACTGAGGAAGTCCTGGAAGTGGAAAGGCAAGGACTAACTGAATTCATAGGTGGAGATACTAAGGCCAGAGATATTACTAGTGAAGGAGAAGGGTTCTTTTCGTCTGTTGAGATATAACAGCATTCAAAATGAAAGCACTTTCATTACAAAACTGAGACTGAAGGCAATGAGGAAGTACTGAAAACTCCCCTCATGAAGGCATGAGTTTTGCCGTGTACCACAGCATTAGTTGTAATATCTTCTGGAGCTGGTGCATGAGAGAAGGAAATTTTCATGATGATGATAATCATCATCATCACTATAAATAAAGTTTAACAAAGCCACTTCATTGACAATTCTTGTAAGACTGGCCCAAAAGGTTTGTTTTATTTAAAATACAGTGATACCTTGGTAATTCTTGCTGATTGGCTCCAGAAGGCATGATGAGTGCTGAGAATGACAAATACTGAACAAATTTTCCCCTATAATAAAGAATAATGTAAAATGAATCCATTCGTACCAGACCACCCCAGAAAATACTTTTTAATAGGGTATTTTATGCACTGATGAGCTTGTATTTTTTAAAAAGCTTAATACATAATTGGATAGACTGTAAATGACGAAGAATCCAGCAAAATTTCTTTCAAAGATATGCTTCCAATACTCTACATACAGTGTTGTCTGAAAGTTTGACAATCATTAAAGATATGTTAGACCAAGTCTTTAATGTTGTTATTTTTTGTCAGATTCATTACTCCATATTGCCTAACTTGTACTTAAGTTAATGGGTTTTACAGACAATAATAAATCACTAACAGGAATGGGTACATTTGACCTAGTTATGCTGACCACAGCTTTGGACGCTTTATTAGCATCTCAAATATCTCTTATGGATCCTTTAATGTGCAGGGATCCAGCATATTTCAAAACAAGTGTTTACATTGCTTTCGTAAAATTTGTGGACTGAAAACTTAATTTGTTGAACAAAGGGACTTCTGTGAAATAATTCTGAAAGGCTTCCAAAACACTGAGTTACTAATAATTACATCTCTCTGTGGGTTCTTGATTTTACTAACCTAAACTATTGACCATCTAGCAGATTCTGCAACACTGGCCTTATCCAACACTATTTTGCATCTATTGGTGGGGATATGCAAAATATGGCTATTCCAATGCTGAGTGTACAGTGGCACAGAATAGCCATAGATACAACATTCTGAACACTAACTATGCTTCCTCCTATTTCACTACAATACAAAAACATTAGCGAAACAAACTTTCCATTTTTATTGCAATGGAAAGTGTGTTTCTATTATAATGCCATCATAGCAACTTATCAATAAACTGACAAAGGGTACACCATACCTAAACTGATCCTTGACTCCATGCTAAAGATACATAGAAAACATAAA